>NW_005363247.1:484478-495621 GCF_000412655.1 Myotis brandtii | reverse complement strand
TTTTCATCATCATATACTGTGTTTTTGTCACTCGAATGAATTTTATTATTTCTTCAAGGTTCTTCACCTTAAGAGATATCAAGTAGGCTTAACATGTTCTCAAAAAATTAGGGTTGTCACGCAGAAGAATTTTGAGTTAGAGATTTTGCTGGTTTTGGCACGCACTCACAAAAAGGTTGCTCACCCCTGCCCTAGGAGCTGTATCGGTGAAGATATTGCTTCAGCATATGTCTGAGATTTTGGTGCCTGTGGATTCCTCTAATATTTTTATGGTTTCCTATCTTATTTTAAGTCCTTTATCCATTTTGAGTTTATTTTTGTGAAAATATTCTTAATAACTGGTCAGTGAGAATACAATGTAAGCATATGGTTCTCGAAATACCAGGAGAATTGTTTTAATGTTGACCATTTTACAGGTTCTCTTAAACAAGTAAGAAGAACAAGAGAAAAATGTATTTAACTGTTTTATATGTATAATCATGGGGTGAATACAGTAGAATACGCGGAGATATAATAGTTTTAAAGGGAGAAAACTACAGTGTTCTAACTATGAATAGAAATAATAATTCCTTTTCTGGGACTTTTTGTGGGTCAAACATACTATTATTTTTGTAAATAGTTTGTCATGGAAATGATATGCTATAACTGGGATGAGACATTTAAAGATGCCTGAATATTAGGAAATTACTTTCACTCCATTGGGGAAAGTACCTAAATGAATGACAATTAAGGAGGTTTGGGAAATGAGAACAGGGACACAGTCATATTCAATACTGTGATGTTATATATAGCTTTGTCATTAAGAACAGTCAAAAAATGTTTCAGAGGTAAGAAAAACAAGAAGAATTACTAGTAATATGGTCAAATTGACCCTGGCCAGTGTGGCTCAGTTGATTGGTCATCATCCCGTGCACCAAAAGGTTGCCTGTTTGATTCCTGATCAGGACACATCCCCAGACTGCGTGCTAGGCTGTTTCTCATGGGAGTCCTAGTTTGAGATAGCACACTACACTCTACCACCCCTGCACAATGCTCCTCACTTGGAGTGCACCTATTTATCTGATTGCATTTTCCACAGATTCTAGGCTTCCCCTCCCTCCCACCCTCCCTCCTTCTCTTCCTCCCTCCCTTCTTCCCTCCTACCCTTCCTCCTTCTCTCTCATCCCCCCTCTTTCTTCCTTCCAAAATAGATATAAAGCAGCGATTTTCAACCTTTTTTAATCTCATGGCACACATAAACTAATTACTAAAATTCTGTGGCACACCAACAAATATACTTTTTGCTAATATGACAAAAAATAGGTATAATTTTGATTCATTCACACGAGATGGCTATTGTGTTGGCTGCTGTCACTTTTTTTTTTTAAATTTGACAATCTAACGGAAAAGAGGTCATTACCCTTGACTAAATAGTAGGTATTGCATGTTTTAAAAATTCATGCAGCACACCAGTTGAAAATCGCTGATATAAAGTATTACATAGTTTTCCTTCTCTTCCTGCAGGATTTAAGAATTCAGGGGATAGCGATATAAAATAGAAACTTCCAATTAAGAGAAAACTTATGTTTGCTCCTCTCTAATTATGGTACTTAGAAAAGTTTCTAGGATTTTGAACATTCAACCGAATTAAATACTTGTCTGACCTTAATAGGAGCCTAAGGCAAGCATAGAAGTCAGAGTTTGGCTCAATATATTCACCCAGAGGGACTGTCAAGTATATTTTATTTACTAGATTGTGAATTTCTAGTGTCCGAACTCACGCTTTTCCACAGAAATTCAGGAGGAGTTATATTTAAACAGGACTGCGCCGCACAAGAAGTGTCAGCTTGTGTTACTCGCCAGTTCAAATTCGGAAGAATTAACAGCTTGGAACTGAGCATTTTGTTGACACTTGCTTTTTCTTTGTTTCTCTTTGGTAATGTAAAAATATGGACTACATTCTATTATTAAGATCAAACTCATATTATTCACTGGCTATTCACAAAAAGTGAGATTTTAAAAATACCTGAGTCATGTGAATAACTTTTTGAATGTATTTTAATTAGGTGTAGACTTAAGAAAAGTTATTAAAAATATTCCTACATATTTTTCTGGAAGTCAGTTGCCTACTGTGGTTAAAATTTTATATTTTTTCCCTCTAGCTTTTTTTTTTTTTTTGATGCTTGGAAATACATACAGTATTTACTTTTTCTCAATGATTTCTCTTTTTAGCCAGTTTACTAAACTTTGAATCTAATATGCAACGCTACATTTTTCTGTAGCTCCATTTCCTTTTAAATATTTAAATTAATTTTTTCATTTAATTTAATTTGATTAAATATTTTATATTTAGTTAAATTTCTCATATTAAAAATTAAATAGCCACAATTTCTCTACTTGAATCTTAATTTCTGAAAATTTGTTGCTCTCAATCTTTTTTATAGGTTTATTATAATGATTATTTTTTACTGGCATATAAACTTTTGTTGTACCCATATTGGAAGGAGATAATACACCCACTGACAATAGGTATCATTTATGGAGTATGGAAAATCAGTTGTGGCTGTGTTTTTAAGGATCAGAACTCAGCTAGGGTAACATGAAGAAATACCATTCAGCCCTAGCTGGTTTGACTCTGTGGCTAGAGCGTCAGCCTGCGGACTGAAGGGTCCCATGTTCGATTCCGGACAAGGACACATGCCTGGGTTGTGGCTCCATCCCTATAGGGGTGTTGAGGAGGCAGCCAATCAGTGATTCTCTCTGATCACTGATGTTTCTATCTCTCTCTCCCTCTCCCTTCCTCTCTGAAGTCAATTATATATTATATACACACACATATATATAAAGAAAGACCATTCAATGATAACAATAATTACTAATACTTCTCCAGGTTATTTTGTACTTTCTTTACATATAACTATTAGATCATTAAAAATAATATTTGAGCCCAGCTGGTGTTTCTCAGTGGTTGAGCATCCACCCATGCACCAAGAGCTGGCCAGTTGGATCCAGGTCAGGGCACATGCCTGGTTTGCATGTTCTATCTCTCCCTCTCCCTTCCTCTCTCTTTCTAAAATAAAATCAATAAAACATATTAAAAAATAATATTTCCGTGTTTGAAAATTATTACTACTTATAAAGACACTTATAAGACACAGAAACTACAGAAAATATTTTGGTACAGGATGTGGTTAGCAACTGTAAGAAAAAAATCAATTAGTGCTAAAACATTGTCAAACATGACCTTGTCTTGATATTTGTTTTTTTCAAAGTGAAATAAATCCCATGAGATTAGAACATCTGTATATACAAAATTCAATGAAACAAACAACATGCTCATGTAGAGACACAATCTAGGGAAATGCTTTATGCTAATCACCTTTTTAAAGCTCAGTAAATCCAAAGACCCATTAAATAAATTTATATTTTTTAATGCAAAGTTGTCACATTATCTGGTGTGGATATTTTTAAATTGGAGTCTTAATAGAATGAGGAAAATGTAGATAATATTTTCAAATTTTCCATTCTTTATAGTTTACAAGTATTTTTCATAAACAAATGCCTGTGCCTGATCAAAAATTTAAGTTATTTAAAAAATTTATACAATGAAATTAACTTTTTCTCCTGTGATAATAATTTCCTTCCCAGAGGCATATCTATATATTCACAATAATATAAGCAAAATTTCATGATGTTATATATAAACAACAATTTATCTTTATATATCCTTGGATTAGCATATTACACTTATTTGTGACTTATTTACTTAATATGACACATTATTTCATAACAATAAATTATAATTCTAACTCACTTTTTATTTTATTTTTTGTTAATCCTCATTCAAGGATATTTTCCCATTGATTTTTAGAGAGAGTGGAAGGGAGGGAGAAAGACAGACAGAGAGAGAGAGAGAGAGAGAGAAACATCAATGTGAGAGAGACACATTGTTTGGTTGCCTCCCACATGTGCCCTGACTAGGGCCAGGGATCCAGCCTGTAACCAAGGTACGAACCCTGGAATCAAACTCAGGACCCTTCAGTCCACTGGTTGATGTTCTATCTACTGAGACAAATTGGCTAGGGCCTAACTTACTTATTAGGTATACAGGATGAGGCTCCAACCAACTGAGCCACCGGGCCAGGGCTCTAACTCACTTTTAAAAAAAAGAAGTGGGTTTTTTTGTTGATTTCTTTTAGAGAGAGAGGAAGGAAGAGGGAGAGAGAGAAAACATCGCTTGGTTCCTCCTGCATGCACTCTGACTGGGGATCAAATCCACAACCTGAGTATGTGCCCTGACAAGGAATTGAACCAGTGACCTTTTCAGAATACAAGATGATGCGCAACCAACTGAGCTACACCAGCCAGTCTCTAACTCACTCTAAAAAATAACTATCTATTATTACTTTTTGTAAACATAATTTATTTTGTGCCTTCAGTACCCTATTTAAGCTGTTCCCAGGCTTTTCAGCAATGAACACTTAGAGCAATTAACATTTATTTTGTTTTACATATGTCTTTGTATACAGATGAATGTATTTCAACAGAATAAATTCCTTAATGCAGGATTGCTGTTTTTAATTTTTATAAATATTAATTAATTTTGATAACTATATACCAAATTCCCTTCATATGGAATTTTTATCAAACAACATTTTAAAGTGGAAAAGTAATTTAAAGCTCATTATGTTGGCTCTCTCAAAACTTAGTGTCTGTGCCACTCATTTGTCAGTCTTGGTTACTTTACATTTATTTATTTTGAATTTCCAAAACATATAAAAAGCTTTTGAAGGATGCTATAATGACTTTCATATTTTAGTATTCTTAACACTAAGTAATAAGGCAAGTCTCAATTTAAAACTCCTCTAACTGGTAACCTGAACTATTTGGCATCAGTTCTTAATTATTAAGGATTTTAGATGGATAATCTCAGTAGTGGTTTAGTGTCCATTTGCTTCTCATTTAAGTAAGTTCTTACAAAATCCAACATTTGAACAGAACTGGAAAATGAATTAATGGTACACATATGATGTTGCTTATACATTACTACTTTATTTATTTTTTAAAGGCTGTATTTGTGCATCAAATCACAAAGAATAAATAGATCTTTTCCCTTTATGAGTCCCTTGGGCACAGCAGGTCCTGAGAACCTTGCTATAGAATGTTGTGTCGAGTTCCAAACATCAAAATACAAACTTTTATGAGGAAATCCCCATTCTATGGTACAAGGAAGCTGGTCTCTTCTTTTGCTAATAGAAAGATTAAATTACCACAAAATGGGAGAAAACCGTTTGCCCATCTTAGACAACTGCAAGGCTAGCAATATGGTATGGTACAGGCTTCTGTAGAGGGAAGTGCCTCTCACATCTGAACTGTATCCTCAGCAGGCAATTCGGTTTAATTTCAGTAATACCCTTGGATGGTGAAAAAAAGAAAAGGATGAACTTTCACAGGTTGTTAGTACTCAGTTTCAGATCCTCAGCTATTTTATTCAGTTGGGAAGTCTTGAATAGAAAAGGTTCAAGAAGAATAATGTTGCGTTTCTTCATGTCTCAGGAAACTCTTTTTGTGTTAATTTAGACTGTCTATAAACAAAGCCACTATTTTAGACATTGATAGTCTTTTCTTCACATGATGGTTTATGTAAGAACACTTCAGATATATTATTAGATGTGACTAATTTTAACAAATCTTATTAGATATTTATCAACTACTTATAAATTGTAGTCATATTCTTTTCTGAACTATTGCATCTTTGTTTAAAATGATGGCCTATTTTGAATCTTTGTATAGTTACATTACTGTATTTATGACCAAAAAACAAACAACCCAAAACAACACTTATATAATGACTACCAGAAAGGGTTTTGTTTTAAAATGAGTTACCATTACTGTATTTGTTTAATGACAATAAACATTAAACAAATTTAGCATTCACTGCAGTTTTCAGTAAAAATTTCTGTTGAAGACTGTTATTTAAAGTGCTTTGATGCTTTTTATTTTACTTATATTTTTGGTGATCTATACCTATTAGAGATGTAGATTAGTTTTCCTTCTAGAACTTATTTATTTGCCTTTTTAGGTTGTGTTGTTGCCCTTCTTTCTAATGTGGAAATTTAAAAAATATATACTAACATATCTTGTCAGAATTGTGTTGTAATTTGAATATATGTAGAGAGACAGACAAATGAAATAAACCTAAAAATATAAAAGCTTTGTTTGCAATGATAACTAATGCAACTGATTTAAATATGAAGGTTAGATTACTGTAATAAGCAAAAAAAACCTATTTTAAATGATTTTAAAGAAAATCAAATCTCTCCTTGTGTAGATGTAGGCTGTGTTCTTAGACTTTGAAGATCAGGCTTAGGGTTCATTTATTTAGTGGTGAGTGGGACAGAGTGTTTTTTTGTTACACTCCAGGGTAAGTAGCCTCAGGGTGTCATGATGTGACCCACTGGCTCAGTAAAGTGAAATTATTCTAAATGACATCTCTGAAATATTCGGGAAAGTTAGCTTTCTGAGAACTTAGATACTGAGGAGGCATTTGGCTAAGTAACAACAGATTGCTCTGCTATTGCAAAGAGTAATTTCTTTTTTATCTGCCAACATTTAAAACGCAATCATTTACATTTAGGAAATTATCAGTATAAGTAAAAATGCAGAGAAGCAGTGGGAAATGTGTGGTTAAAAGACTCACTTAGCTATAATGGTTATGCCAGATGTGGGTAATACTTGGTAAAAAAATTGAATGCAACACACAAAGAATTGAGGGAATTAGTTTTTGATACAGATGTGTCAGGATTGGTTCTGTGATACAATGGCAGTTTAAAAGTGTTTCCTGCAGAAAGGGCTGTCAGATTCCACTTTGAAACCAATATAAAAGGATGCAGACTCAATCACATTTTCTGTCAAGCTTGCAGGAACCCTATAAAATCATGACTAATTAACACGCAACAAAAGTACCAAAAACAAAGCACAAATACTGCTCAAAGACTTCCAGAAAATATCCATTCCTTCTAGAAACATTTTTTGAGGTCCAGGGGATATGACAAAGAACAAGACTAATAAGATCCCCACTTTTATCAAAATTATATTCTAGTTGGGTGACATACAATAATCAAGCAAACATATAGATTCATAATGTAATTTCAGATAATAAGTTCTATGGAGAAAATAAAACAGGGTGATGTGATACAATGTACCTAGTTGAGAGTATTTTGGGGAAGGTCAACATTACTCAGGGAAGGCATCCTAGATAAGGAGACATTTGCGCTAAAACCTGAATGATGAGAAGGAATCAGCCACAAGAAGATTTGGAGGAACAGCATGTCATTCCAAGAAACACCAATTGCAAAGTCCTTTCAAAGAGAATGCTCAAACAGAAGAAAGCAAACAGCATGGTAATGGCCAGGGAGAGAGAGAGAGAGAGAGAAGACCTGACTACACATGGCCTGGAAGTAAGGGCCGATTGTTAGGCTTTTGTTCTGACTACAACAGGAAGCCATTGGAGAGTTATAAGCAGAGGAGTGAAATAATACTTATGATTAAAATGATTACAGTTTCACCCTAGCTGGTTTGGCTCAGTGGATAGAGCGTTGGCCTGCAGACTGAAGGGTCCCGGGTTTGATTCCAGTCAAAAGCACATGCCTGGGTTGCGAGCTTGATCCCCAGTGGGGGTCGTGCAGAAGGCAGCCGATCAATGATTCTCTCTCATCATTGATGTTTCTATCTCTCTCTCTCTCTCTCCCTTATTCTCTGAAATAAAAATATATTAAACATTAAAAAAATGGTTACAGTTTCTGAAACTAAGAAATTGCCCAGTGCAAAAGTGGGTGAAGATTAAATTGCAGCTAGGTAAACTTGAATGTGGGAAAATCAATTAGCGGTTCTTGTGGTAGTCCAGATGTTTGACAATGGGGGTGGAGAGTGGGGGTAGCAGTGAAGACGGTAAAGTGATTAGATTCAGAATACTTTTGGGAGCAGGATCTACTTGCTGAGGTTTTGATATAGTCACTGAAGGGAAGAAAGGAATAAAATATCACATCTAGGATTTTGCTTTGAACAGCTGGCTAGCTGGAAAGCACATTTACTGAGAAAAGATTGGGGGGTGGGGCACCAATTTATAGGTGAAGAAATTAGAAGTTCTATTTTAGACATGTTTAGTGCAAGATGCCTATTAGATGTGAAATTGGATCCTGACTACAAGTCTATCTGTAGTCTCAGCCAACTCAAGAGCTCTGTGGGTAATCAGCATTGCTCTCTTGTGCTTGCTGCCCTGCACATTCTCAGATTGAGGGAATAATAGAAAAAAACATTTACCTTTTCATTTATTTAACAAATACTTATTTTAAACATCTATGCCATAAGCATGTATGGCAAGCACTGTTCTGGCAGTTGTGGACAGGGCAATAAACAATGGAATTGTATTTTGTATTAAATTTTTTCCTTCAGGTTCAGTTTCAGAAGTGTGGGTGAAAAACGAATGACTCACTTCCGTTCTTTGCTAGCTAGTGCAAAGCTGGCGGTCAGTTTGGTCTCTGTTGCATCACACATCTCTGGTACTCAGTGGAAACATTCAGAAGCAGACTTAGGAGCCTGAATGTACAATGTCACCTGCCAAAGTCCATTAGTAATGAACACAGAATGAACAGTACTATTTGTTTTCCTCCCAATTATTCATCCGACCCTTTCATTCTTCTATCATTTATTATTCTAGAGAGTATCAGAGTAAAATAAATGTCTTTAGCTTATGATGGTTAATAGAAATATAGAAAGAATTCAGTTTAAGCTTGCCAAAAAGTCACCAAAATACTTCTGAGTAATTGGTTATTGCAGCCTTCATGGAATTTTATTAGCAGCAAATTGAGGTTACCGAGACTAAGAAATTACCTGCTGCTTTTCAATACTGAGGTGATAGGTTTTGATACCAACTGCTTAATGACAGAATGATTTCTGGTTTTCTTCCATAGAATTCTAAACCAAAGAGAGAAGCAGAGATAAAAAATAAAAATTCTCATTTGTTCCTTTGAATTAATTCTGCTCCTCATTTTTTTCAGGCGAACAAAATTTGAGACAATAAAACACAGTCAGCCTGTCTGCTCAGCTTCACTTACTATTCTGCACCCCCTCAGCTTTCCTTAAAACTGGTTCCTCCAGTTTCCATCTGAATGATACTCTCATGAGAGTGAGTTGTGCCAAACTGAGATTACTGTGTGCTGTAGTCATCGTCTGGCTTCCCCTCTGGTGAAGAAGTGTTTCATGGTGGTTGATGGCACCAGCTTTAGTCAATTAGACTAGGACTTGAATTCTGGCACTGCCCTTCATGGGCTGGATGACCTTGGGCAAGACTCTTATTCTGCCTGCACCTCAGTTTCCTCGTTTGCATTTATGTCTGAGACTTTTAAGTAAGCTGATGTAGATAAAAGCACCAAGCACAGGGCCTGTCACAGGGTAGGCATTCGCTCATACACTCCCAAAATATTTGAGTGCCAGTCACTACCGAGGCTCTGAGATAAAGCAGAGCCAAATTAGACTAAGTTCCGGCCTTCATGATTCTTATATTCAGGCATTCCATGGTCTCAATTCCTTTCCTTATAATTTTCTTTCTTTCCCAATAGCTCTGGGTGAAATAGAAATATAGGCAAAAAAATGAGAGTTTTATCATATTTTCCCTTTGTGTGTATTGTAACCAGAATCCATGTGGCCCACCTCAGCTCCCTCCAAGGTGTCGCCGAGGCTGTCCTCCTGGGTGTCCACTATTGGCCTTCCCTGCACTGCTCCCCACCATGCCATCGACACTCACCTTCTTCCTGTGTCTTATTCTCTCCCTTGATACAGAGGTTCTCATAGCTGACACAGACCTAATTTAATACCCTGCTCAGGGCTCTGCTTTGTTCCCCAAAGTGCATCTCCAGAAGCAGAATGTTGTCATCTCTGGAATGCGTGAGGCGTAGAGGGGTATGGAGAAGCTGCTGTACCTGCCCGTCTACAAAGCGTCATATTTTGTTTATTGAACCTAGGCTGTAAAGTGACTTTTTTCTTCTCTTTCCCTACATTCCCCATGCTTGTCCACCTTTGCTTCTTTCTCTTATGTTTATGTCAGTTACTTTGCACAAAATATAATATACCCTGAAACCAATTTAAATGCATGTCCTCTGACCTTCCCAGTTGAAAGAAATCTCCCTTCCCTGTACCTCTCTGGCCAGTCTTCCCAGGATTGTCTGCTTACTTGTTATTTCTCCCTCACTTCTCTGCATCCACAAATTTAATGAGGACATGTGTGAATGTGTGGGGGATAATTCCAAGGGGGCAGCTGAGAGCTGAGGCCAGGTCAGGGCCTGGCAGAGGTTGAGCAAGTCTTCTTTCTCCTTCCCTCTCTCCCTCCTTTTCCTTAAAATTTATTTTAAAAAAACTAAAACAAGTTAATATGGTCATGTAAGAAATAATAGTTATAATACATAAATTACAATGTAATAATTGTGCTATTTATAACAATTATTTGGGGTATTATTAAAAAGTAAATTGTGATACACTATAAATATCTAGTAATGGGCTATTAAAGTTTATGATGAACAAGATCTTAATTGCATACCAGGGACTACATGTATAAAATAATTCAGCCATAGCCAGTTTGGCTCAGTGGCTAGAGTGTCGACCTGTGGACTGAAAGGTCCCGGGTTTGATTCTGGTCAAGGGTATATACCTTTGTGAGCTCAATCCCCAGTGGGGGGCATATGGGAGGCAGCTGATCAATGACTCTCTCTCATCATTGATGTTTCTATATCCCTCTCCCTCTCCCTTCCTCTCTGAAATAAAGAAAAGTATATATTAATAAAACAATTCAGAGAGATTATTATATCTTTATTTTGAGGCCTTACTGAGAACCTAAGTGAGTAACTCTTTGGTCCCCCCATGATACACTTCCATGTGAGCAGTGGTGTCAAGTGTAGATAAAATAAGTAACCAAAACATTAGATGAAAAATGAGGGAGATTAACATCTGAAAGATTAACATGGTTTGTGTTCTCCTCTCCCTCTGATGTTGACTGAGTTTGGGGCTTTATTATATTACTAGAGGCCTGGTGCATGAAATTCATGCACAGGGTGGGGGGTCCCCTCAGCCCAGCCTGAACCCTCTCCAATCCGGGACCCCTCGGGGGATG
>NW_005363247.1:471412-484461 GCF_000412655.1 Myotis brandtii | reverse complement strand
ATACATCCCTCTGATAATCCTGGACCACTGGCTCCTAATTGCTCACCTGCCTGCCTGCCTGGTCATCCCCAACTGCCCCCCTCTGCCAGCCTGGTTGCCCCCAACTGCACCCCCCTGCCAGCCTGGTCACCCCTAACTGTCCCCCCTGCCAGCCTGGTTGTCCCTCACAGCCCCCCTGCTGGCCTGGACACCCCACACAGTTTGCTTTCAGTCATTTGGTCATCCCTCACTAACTCCCTTGCTGGCCTGGTCATAGGAAGCCATCTTGTAAGGGCACGATGGTCAATTTGCATATTACCTCTTTATTATATAGGATTTGTTTACAATTTAAATTCATTCATTCATTTCATTTTTTATGTGTTACTTGTTTTTGTTGTTAGACATTTTTTTTACTTCTAAGTCACTAAAAGGCAATCAAAATTCAAATAAAATGCATTTACTTTTATTTTTTAAAATATATTTTTATTCATTTCAGAGAGGAAAAGAGAGGTAAAGAGAGATAGATGCATTAATGATGAGAGAGAATCATTGATTGGCTGCCTCCTACACACCCTCTACTGGGGGTCCAGCCCACAACCTGGGGCATTGAACCATGACCTCCTGGTTCATAGGTTGACACTCAACCACTGAGCCACACCGGCCAGACATGCCATTTACTTTTATATGCCATTAATAGTTTTATTGGGTATTGAACAACTTTCCAAAAATATCCTAGTAAAAGGGCCAGTTATTGCTGATTTAGCTCTCTAGATACATTAGCAAGGAAAGTGTGTTACACTCTGATAAGCCTCTGGGGATCAGAAATTGCTATTTTAAAAGCAGAAAGAAATACTAGCTATCAGCTTCAGGTGGGGGATAAGTGTGGAATATGTGAAACACACTTTTATAATTTTTTAAATTTTTCATAAATAGTTGTGTGATAACTCTGTGGCGGGGAGTGGGTAGGCATCTATCAAGCATAATAAAAGCAACTATAGACATAAAGCATAGGAAGGACACAAAAATCCAAAGCTGAAACAATTGGAAATGACATTCATTCTTTTATGAACAGTGTGTCAAAAAATACCTTAACAGTGCATTAAAAATAATGTGACTTGCCCTGGCCAGTGTGGCTCAGTTGGCTGGAGTGTTGGCCCATTTATCTAGAGGTCACTGGTTCGATTCCCAGCCAGGGCACATGCCCAAATTGTGGTTTTGATCCCAAGTTGGGTTGCATGCTGGAGGCAACCAATCTCTCTCTCTCTCCCTCTTCCTTCCTCTCTCTTTGAAATTAAACAAACAAACAAACAAACAAACAAACTAACAAGGCACATGCCCAGGTTGTGGGATCATTCCCCAGTGGGGGACATGCAGGAGGCAACCAATCAATGATTCTCTCTCATCATTGATGTTTCTATCTCTCTCTCCCTTCCTCTCTCTGAAATGAATAAAAACCTATTTAATAACCTGATTTTAAATATGTGCAAAACACCTATACTTTTCCACATTTATTCCCTTTTGTCTAGATTGGGTTTAAGAATACATAGCAGAAAAATCAAAGTGTCTGCTATGATCCTCGCTTTTAGGGGCTACTGTCCCGTTTTGGGTATGGCAAGGTCATGGGACTTTCTATGTCCTCAAATTAGCTATGACTTGTTTAAATGGAACTCAGGTAAGAAAGATTCCCTGAGGCCATATGGCCAAGATTCCTGGGAAAGATTGCAAAGTGGGGGCTGCTGGGAGGAAAGAATGGGGAACAACTTTAGACGCCCAGTGTCATTTATCCTTCACAAATTGGCTTCTTAGAATCTCTGGATTCTAAGGTCTATTGCCAATCCAATATTCAGTACTTCCCTGCCTTGCTGGCCTTTTCTAATATGTGTTTCTAAACTACCACTTTGAGCTTAGCTTTCGGCACAGGTATTTAGAAAATATTTCCTTTGTAAAATGCTTTATTAGTTCCAAGTTCCACCATGTGATCTGCTACATATGATTTTCCACCAGAGCTGACCCACTCTTTGCTTTCTGGCTTAGGATTGCCTCAGGTTTTCTGAGCCTGGTTTTCAACATTTTTTTTTTTTAATAAACAATTGGGTTTCAAGTTTATTTAATAGTATGAGTGGTAAAGCACACATTACAGTTGTCCAAAATAGACCTGAAAATGGGACAGGGAGTCAGAAGAGAAAGATTATTAGAAATTTAAGGTAAGGAATCCGGGTAGAGGTGAGTTCTGAGAGAGGCCTTAAAGGATGAGATGTGTCCAAGGTGGAATGACGCTGTTGTGATGCCCTGGAGTGAAAGCAGCTAACCACTCTGGTGACCCACAGAAACCAGTGCTGGGGGAAGTTCAAGTGCTTGGCAGAATGTGGCCCGCTGCCCTCGGTCTGAACCCTCCTTCTTGTCTCCGGATACCTGTGTGTATTTCCTGCTTCCAGTTTTGGATACCTCCCAGGATGACAGCTTTTGAACTTCCTTGTTGATAGGCTTTCAGGGTCCTGGGGATGATTAGCAGCTTTTAATATACAAGTCTGTTCTTCCGATCATAGCCTGTATCCATCCTTTGTTCATAAAATATTTAGCATTAAGCCTGTATTCCTTTGGGTTTCATGTCTGTTTCAGTCCTAAGGATTTAGATGGGTGGAAAGGGTGAGGAAGACCATCTTTCGGTAGAGAAGTCTAAGAGAATCCAACAGTAACCTTTAAGGGATTTGGAGTCTTGTTGCATAAAATAAAACACTGAGGAAATAAAAATCTATAAATATATAAGACAAAAAATTTCAAGGTTTGGTTTTACTATGTAATACCTCTCTCTTTTAAATATTATGATTTAATTATTAAATAAATGCTGTCTTTCAGAAAGGGACCACATTGAATATTTTAAAGATGTTGTCTATGATTTAGCCACAGAGGAGCACTAACAACATTCTCTGGAAGATTAATTTTTCCAAATGCTCAACACATAGACCCTAACAAGCAGTTACATATTTATTTCATGTTATATTTGCTGATGGAAATTATATCTGAAGTAAAAAAATATTTGGCAGATTTATAAGGATCCTTTTTAAGCTAAAATTTGACAATGCCCTTTTAGCTTATAATGTCATGCCATGTGTGGAGATGTGGGAATAGAAAATGTCTTTCTGGGCAAAATGCTGACACCTGGAAGGCTTTTGTCAACTTCCAACCAAAGCACTTGGAAAAACTGCATATCAGATGCTATGCAAATGTGTTTCTAATTAGCATATGCCATCAAGTACACTGTATCCTGTTATTTTGATACCCACTGGAAAATCATTTTAGTGTCCATTTTAGGACTTTTTTTAATCTGAATCTTTCTCATAAAAAGAAAATTTTCTGATAACCCTTTATAATTGTTGTTTATTAAAACAGCAGAAACTCAGCTCTGAGAATTCCTGATCATATGGCCATCGTCCTTTTAATTCCTAGTGTACTAGTACTTTATGCCTCACTGATGCTACTTGTCAATTTCAGCTTTCTTTACCGTTTTGTTTCCTCTCTCTTATGAGCACCTAGAAGACAGGTTCCATGCTCATTATACTATTTCCTGTAAAACATCTTGCTTAAAATTAGTGTTCTAGGGAACAAATGGTGTTGTGACACTATTCTTTTTTATTTTGTATTCTAAGCTCTTTGAGGTCCTAGGAGAATATCTCATTAATAACTCCCAGCACCTATTACACTCTTTGGTCTTCAGAAGAGCTCAATAAATGATTGTCCCATAAATCTATGGAAACTGTATGTGAATGCTGCATTTTATCTTATACCCCTGTTTGTCTTAGGCTTTCAAGAAGAGAGGAGTTGTGTTCAGACAAACCACAGAAATCACATGAAATGGTCCCACTGGTTCTTTAATGACAACAGAGGCAGCTGTATAATGTTGCTGAGAGATCACAAAACTCCAAACTGGGACAGGTGAAAAATTTATATGGAGACACAGGGATAAATTCTAAAGAGTAATTATACCCTATATTGTTTTCACATTCATGTTTGGTAGACAGATATGATACAAACAAGTCCATAACTTTCTTAACTACAACTATCAAAACTAATGTGAAGCCTCTTTGCCATTGGTATCTATGGCAGATGGAAAAGAGTTATTTAAAGGCAATGTTTTGATGATATTATGAGAACAATATCAAGTGAGTTGAGGTTGCCACCTGCTACACAGTTGAATCTACAGATGAAAGTGAAAATTATACCAGTAAGTTATTACTGATGACTTGTTATAAATTATAGTTCAAATAGTCAAATATGGTAGTAAATAGCAGGAAAGGGTACAAAAAGGACAAAAGTAAAAACAAACAATAAAAACCTTGATACTAAAGAAAAAGATGCTTAAAATAATTAAGGCAATATGATTTTTAGTTTTGTGATTTAATCAAAACCCCTGCAAGGGTCTTGTTGACTTGTTACCTCCCTCACATATAAGCCTGTTCTGATGTGAGGGTAACTGAATTGTCAGGTCTGTGTTAGAAGTAGAATTAGCAGCTATGGAAAGAGTTTCTAGTCATCTCTGTTGATGTGAGTAAGGTAAAATACAAGATCCTATTTTGCATACATTTCAGAGGCTAATTTTTAAAGAATAAGAGGCAGCTCTAAGAAAATAAATAACAGAAGCAAGGCCTTTATATAAAAGTAGACTAAATTTGATACAAAAGGAAAGGGAATTTTTAGGAATACAGATGCCTGACAAGAAGACAGCATAATAAATCATTCCAATATTTCAAAAGTAAATTATTTTCCTTAATTTGCATCACAATTAGCCAAATTATTTCAAAAATCTTTTTTTGGGGGAGGGAGGGTGAGAGGTTGAAATAAATTTTAGAATCTCTTTTATAACTATTATAGGTGATTATTTAGATGATTATGAAGGAACAGATTTTTAAAATTCAATTTTAATTTTGACAAAAGTAATATTATATTTTTGAGCAATTATATTAACATTAAATCATGAAGGAGATATCATGGGTGTGAAATCATGCTGAGGTGGTGGCATCCTCACACAGTGTCAGTGAGTAGCATACCTGTTGGTGAATGGGTCAAGGTGCCAGGCAGCTTTGTATAGAAAGTCGCAGTAGGGTAAGGGAAAAGAGAGAGGGAAAGTAAGGTTGATTCCACTTCCCATATCAGTATTATCATTTTATAATATCCAAATTCTAATTTGGAGTTATTTTGTGGTAAGCTGCTCTCACTTTATTTTCTTCTTCCCCCTTCAAGTTCTTATAAAATATGTGACAAAAAGCTAAAGTTCTACTTTTGTATCTCTGTTGCTTAATATGATGAACTATTTATTCAGTTAATGTTGTGTTTTTCCAACTTTCCACTTGCTCAGAGACCAGGCAGCATTGAAGCTTGAGCCCTATCTTTGGAGAATCTCATTAAGTCAGGCAAGGTTAGGTCTGGGAAACCCATGGATTGACAATCTTCTCAGGTGATTCTGAAAGCCAGCCAGGATGTTAAATCCCAACGTGTGTCCTCTTTTACCCCTTCCTGCTTTATGCAGGAAGCACAGTAATATTTCCTTTGAGATTAGGTAATCTCAATGAGAATGTAATTAATGTATCACTTCTATTTAATACTTGCATGTTAAGGTAGGCATCAGTGTATTAAAATAGACTGCCAGCTCTCTTTTGAGATCCCACTACTTCTGGAATTATCTAAGAATCTAAGTGGGAGGTTTACTCAGTCTAAAAGGTGAAGTCTACTTTCCAAGGCCAGTTCCGGAGAATGTCTGTGACTCTAATCTGCTCCCGGCTGAATGTGCCTCTAGCACTCACATGGTATTTGATGGATGCTTGCAGGCATGCCCTTGCTGACTAAACCCTTGGCCAGGCCTTAGCGCCACGGTTAGGCTTTCTAGTTAGAGCTCCCTTTACTTCACACTCACATGTTTGCCAAAACAATGCTGGTCTTGAGGTCATCTTCAAGATTAATCTGTGTATCCTTCTGGGTGTGTGTGTGTGTGTGTGTGTGTGTGTGTGTGCCAGAATCAATGTTGTTTAAAAAAATCTATAGACCCTCATGATAAGCTTATCACTTCAGCCCAGATTACCCTTTTCTGATGGTGAGTGGATGTCCTCTCTGGGTAGCAAAATAGCTCCCAAACTTTAACTTGCATTAAAATTGCCTGGAGAATTTATTAAAACAAAGATTGCTGGCCCCAATCTTTGAGTTTCTTTCTCAACAGGTGTTATGGACTGAACTGTGTCCCTCCCAAAGCTATGCATTGAAGCCCTAACCCCAGTACTTCAGAATGTGACTGTATTTGGAGACAGGACCTTTAAAAAGGTAATTAAGGTTAAATGAGGTCATAAGAGTGGGGCCCTAATGAAAAATGACTAATTTTTCTTTTAATAAAAAGAGGAAGAGACTCCAGAGATACTCACACACAGAGGAAAAGCCATGTGAGGACACAGCTGGAAGGCAGCCATCTGGAAGAGAGAGAGAGAGAGAGAGAGAGAGAGAGAGAGAGAGACTACAGAAGAACCAAATCTGTGCAATCTTCATCTTACACTTCTAGCCTCCAGAATTGAGAAGCAATAAATTTCTTCTGTTCAAGCCACCTAGTCTGTGGTATTGTGTTATGGCAGCCCTAGGAGATTAATAAAGTAGATATGGTGTGAGTGCAAGAATTTACCTTTTTAATAAGTTTCCAGATGATGTTGGTGCAGCTGGTCTGAGGACCACACTTTGTGAGCTACTGGGCTAGCAAAGCAGGATACAATATTAACACCCAGAAATTGATGGCATTTCTATACACCAATAATGAATTCTCAGAAAGAGAAACTAAACAAACAATCCCATTTACCATTGAAACAAAAAAATTAAGATACATAGAAATAAACTTAACCAAGGAGGTAAAAGACTTGTACTCAGAAAATGACAGGACATTGAAAAAAAGAGATAGAGGAAGATATACACAAGTGGAAGAATATGCTGTGTTCATGGATTGGTAGAATCAACATCATTATAATGTCCATATCACCCAAAGCAATTTATAGATTCAATGCAACCTATACCAATGGCATATTTCATAGAGCTAGAACAAATACTCCAAAAATTTATGTGGAACCAAAGAAGATCCAAAATAGTCACAGCAATCTTGAGAGAGAAGAAGAAAGTTGGAGGGATCACAATACCAGATTTTAAGTTATACTACAAAGCCACTGTACTCAAAACAGCCTGGTACTGGCACAAGAACAGACATATAGATCAATGGAACAAAACAGAGACACCGGAAATCAGAAATCGGCCCAAGCCATTATGCTCAATTAATATTTGACAAAGGAGGCAAGAGCATACAATGAAGTCAAGACAGTCTCTTCAATAGATAGTGTTGGGAATATTGGACAGATACATGCAAAAAAAACCAAAACAAAACTAGACCACCAATTTATACCACACCAAGAATAAACTCAAAAAGGACAACAGACTTAAATGTAAGTTTTGAAACCATAAAAATCTTAGAAGAAACCATAGGCAGCAAAATCTCAGACATCTCTCATAGCAATATGTTTACAGATACATCTCCTAGGGAAAAGGAAACTAAGGAGAAAATAAACAAATGGACTACATCAAAATATAAAGCTTCTGCACAGCAACAGAAACCATCAACAAAATGAAAAGGGACCCCACTGTATGGGAGAATATATCTGCCAATTATACCTCTAAAAAGGGTTAATATCCAAAATATATAAGGAACTCATACAACTTAACAGAAAGAAGACAAACAATCCAATTAAAAAATGGGTAAAGGATCTAAATAGACACTTCTCCCAAGTGGACATACAGATGGCTAAGAAACATGAAAAAATTAACAAAGTCACTGATTATCGGAGAGATGCAAATTAAAATGACAATGAAGTATCACCTCACACTTGTCAGAATGGCAATTGTCAACAAATCAATAAATGACAAGTGCTGGTGAGGATGTAGAGAAAAGAGAGCCCTAGTGCACTGCTGGTGGAAAAGCAGACTGGTGCAGCCATTATGGCAAATAGTATGGAGTTTTCTCAAAAAATTAAATATGGAACTGCCATTTGACCCAGTGAACCCACTTTTAGGAATATATCCTAAGAAACCTGAAACACCAATTAGAAAGAATGTGTGTACCCCTATGTTCATATCAGCACAATTTATAATAGCTAAGATCTGGAAACAGCCCAAGTGCCCATCAGTAGATGAGTGGATAAAAAAGCTGTGGTACATTTATAGCATGATACTATGCAGCAGTAAAAAAGAAGGATCTTATACCCTTTGAGACAGTATGGTGGGACCTGGAGAGTATTATAATAAGCAAAATGAGCCAGTCAGAGGAAGACAGGTATCACATGATCTCACTCATATGTGGAATCTAATGGACAAAATAAAATGATTAACAAAATAGATCCAGAGACATAGAAGCATGGAACAGACTATAGAATCTCAGAAGGAAGGCAGGGGTGGGTGGGAAGAGATTAACCAAAGAAGGGAAGGGGACATATGTAATACTTTCAACAATAAAGATTTAATTAAAAAATATCTTAGAGCAATACCTATAAAAATTATGTCTAACTTCCCCCGGCCTTTCCTCCCCGCCCCTCCCCCCCCCAAAAAAAAACACCACCAAAAAAACTGGGCTAGGTCTCCTAGGTAAGGTTTAAGACATGGAAAAGCAGAACATCATTCATTGTTCCCTATGATTTGGTGGCCCTGCTTGCTCCCTGGAGCTGAGTGTGACCACTTACTAATCAGAGAAGTCTTTCCCTGGAGGCAGAGCTGAGTAAACAGAACACGGAGAAAGGTCAGTGCAGGTCTCTGGACCTGGAAAAAGCCCTCAGTTGTAGGGAGATAAGCTTTATCTCCCACAGTCCTAAACCATCCCATTAAGTTGATGAGGTTTGCAAAGGTGAACAGCTTTCTTGAGGTCACACAGCTGGAAAGGGCAGAGCCGGGCCTGGAGCCCAGTTCTGATTGCCTCTGGACAACTCCCGGTGACTCTGCCAAAGCTTTAGCTGTAGAGACGGAATCTGGTGGTGCGTGTGCAAATCCTTATACCAATATACAGGGGAGCTAAGCCCTGGTTAAAAGCCTGGACTCCAACTGTGATAATTAACCATCACAGCAGCCGTTTTCTCTGGGTAGCTATTCATTTGATTTTAAGGGAAGAAATATATCCCCTGCTTTTCGTGTTCCTGGCCCCAGCCTATCCTGGCAGGCCTGCTGATGCTTCAGACTCACCTGGTACATTTATGCTATCAAAGAACTGTAGTGGTCTTTGGTTTTTTATAAAGACTACTAGTATTTTTTTAACTTTATTAAAGAGTTAGTGGGCTAACCAAGCACAGAAGCACATTGTTTTTCAGCATTCACATTTAGTCTTTTTTTCTAGTTAAAAATATATTCTATATTCTTTAGAGTTTGAGAAGGACTACTCCCCTTTACATGTCTCCAAACTTTTGAATTTGAAATGGAGATGGAGAAAAAAAGTTTATGAAAGTAAAGTTCATATTCAACTTATATTCACACACTCAAAAAAATGTTAGCAACAACAGATGTCTCTGCTTGTAGGAACAGATTTATCCTAAATCTGGACACAATGAATTCCTTTTATTTTCTTAGAAAAGCAGATCTTTGGCCAGATTTGGTGGAATACTTCACTCTTGTGAGTTAAAATTATTTCAGCCTATATTTTAATGATGTGAAATGACAAATATAATTCTTCATTATTTTTTTTCTTTAGGTATTATTTCTATATAATATTCTCTACTGTCTAGGACAATACTGATATATAGTCCTATTCATTTAGCTATTCTTGCATTGATTCTGGCTTGATTTTTAAAAAAATATAGTGTCTTAATATTTATTATACCAAGCACTTATTTTATTAATATATTTTTATTGCTTTCAGAGAGGAAGGGAGAGGGAGAAAGAGATAGAAACATCAACGATGAGAGAGAATTATTAATGAGCTGCCTTCTGCAAGACCCCACTGGGTATCGAGCCTCCCTTGACCGGACTCGAACTCAGGACCCTTCAGTCTACAGGCCGATGCTCTATCCACTAAGCCAAACCAGTTAGGTCTATTTTACCAAGCATTTAGAGAATTTCAGGTTTTAAGATATTCAGATATTATTTTAGCAAGCATTATTGTTAGGTTAATTAACTAACTGATTACACAGTAGGTTATAATAGAAGATTTTCACTTTATCTCTGTCCATATACCTGACAATATATGATGCTAGACAATTTCTACAGGTATGAAGAGAAAAAGTTGTATTATTATATAGCAAACACGTACTCTTTGACATATTCACACATTTTATATGTTTCCAGTAAGTGAAATTTTTAGGTATAATTTTCCAAAGAAATGTTGGACATAACTGACATTATCTTTTTTGTTCTACATGCTATGCTAATTTGCTTCCACGTTAAATCACACAAATTAAAAGGGCAATATTTTATATAAGGGTCTCAGCAAGTAATGTATTATTGGATTTTCAGTTGTACTATTTCCCCCCAGTCATTGCTAATCTTTCCTTCTCACTGGGAAAGTTAGTTTGGACTTTTCCTATTCTAAAACTTTACTCAAAGTTTTAATTTTTAAATGTTTTCATATCCCTTTCTCAGTGACATGCCATTTTTCACATACTATCTCAACTCTTAACTTTAACAATTATACTTTAATTGAACAAAGTTAGTTTTCTGTTTAAACTGTGCTTGCTTGGTATTTTAACATGTTGTTTTGCCTCCTGCACATCTCCTACTGGGGATGTGCCCACAACCAAGGTACATGCCCTTGACCGGAATCGAACCTGGGACCTTTCAGTCCATAGGCTGACGCTCTATCCACTGAGCCAAACCTGTTTCGGCTGATTCCCTTTTTGATGAAAGTAATACATTAAATGGAATCACTTGTTCGTTCATTTGCCATATAGTTATTTAGCACCTACTATGTGCAAAGGCAGTGTTGTAGCTGCCACAGGAAGTACAATGATGTGGTCATTAACCATAAATCTCTAGGAGGTCAAGGACCATGTCTAGGACAACATTGCGGCTGTGTCCTCAATATTTGCTGTGCTGCTTGGCATGTGATAGGTACTAATGAACTACTTCATGAACAAATGAATATCTGATATACCTTAATCTAATGTATCAGTTAATTGTTGTCATTTGTATTCTTTTCTTCATAAATTTTTAAAGAGAAAATGTTTTCCATAATTATTGATCTAAATAAATTTAGATTAATCCATAGAAGATAATGAGTTTATGTGGTATAAAATTTCTAGTTTCCCAAGTCTTTAATAAACTAATGGCAATATTCCATGTCACAAAAGACCATTTCTAAAGTTAAAATTTCTCGCTAATAACTTACATTTATTTTATCTCACCATTTTTTATAGAACAATAAAATAATGGATATGGCACAGAGATTTCTTATCTGTGCTGCTTAGAAAGAATTAGGAGAAAATGAGAATGCCAGGGCTTGGATCAGGAGCTATGTTGGCGACCTGCAGTTAGTGGGACTTTCTCCATATTTACATGGGAGGAAGGATGTAATAGTGAAGCATGAGTTCTGTTTGAGTGCTTGCTTACAGTCTCCTCCAAGTTTATTTGAATATATGTGCATTCTTGATGTTGGGGAGATATAGGCAAGGTTGACAAGATGTAAGCAAGGAACAGAGCTGGAATACAATTAAACATTTCTCCAGTTAATGCAATAATAAAATTGAAACTCCTTACCATAACGCATAGGAGCCTGCAATGAGCTGTTTCCAGCCAACTGATCATATCTCCTATCACTCTCTCCTTTATATGGAGTCTTCATGCCGTTGTTCAAACTTCATAAGGTCTTTTCTGCCCTTGGGGCCTTTATACTTGCTGCTCCTCTACCTGGAATGCTTTCCTCAGATCTCTTGATGGCTTCCTCCTTCTCATCTTCAGATCTCTGCTCAAATGTCATCTCCTACCATAACCATCACTGATTGCTATTTAAAATAGCTCTTCTCCTTCCTGCTCCCTCCCTATTTTTGTGTAAGCTTGGGCTTGTTTGACTTCAGATCCTGTCCTTGTCTATCTGCCCCTGGGCAGTTGGTCAGTGAGGCTGACTACTGCAGGCTATATTTTCCAGGCTGGCATGTCAACTGGCTTCTTGTTGCATCTGACCAATGGGTGGCATTAAGGCAGAGATGGAAGGAATTTCCCCCTTCTCTGACTTCATTCTTGCTAATCTCTGCAAAGTCTCACTGTCCTATTTGATTCTTCAGATCTTTCACTAATTCATTACCTTTGTTTTAAATAGAATATTTCCTTGATTGTATACTAACTAAGCATATTACTCTTCCTTATTTTCTTTAAACCTATCTGCAATTATTTATTTTATTTTATTTTATTTTATTTTGTGTGTGTGTGTGTGTGTGTGTGAAACCCAAATTTATTTCTATTTAAAAAAGCTCAAGAGACTTTAAAAAGGCCCAAAGGCATCCAAATTTAATTTCAGATCATCCTGACTTGGCGTACTTCCATTTTGCCTTTTGTAAGGCATCGATTTGATCCTCGTTAATGAGATACCTCGGCAATTCTAGTTGGATCAATTCTAGTTGGATCGTGGTGACATCTTGTGACTCCCAGTATCTGTCATAAATGGCCATCAGGTTATGAACGAGGAAAACCGTAAGACCAGAAATAATCACGAGACGTCTGCAGATTTTACTTGAATATCCTTTCTGAATTGTTCTTTGCAACCAAGCCCAGTGATCAATTTGAGTAGGGGAGATCATAATGAGTGTCACCTGCAAAGACTGGTATTAAATGCAACTCTTGCAGAAAGAAACCAGCAAACACCCTTCAAGATGAAACAGCCCAATATTTTTCTACTCTACTTTCTGACATACCCATGGAGCATTCGTATCTATATGTATCTGTTGATATTTTGTGACTGGGACTCATTTGGACCAGGGGCTTTAGGAAATGTTCTGTTACAGGACATACTAAGTGTACCGGTTAATAATGCGGATTTTGTAATCAAAGAAAACAATAATTTCAAGAGAAACATCAAAAGTGCTTTATTC
>NW_005363247.1:460422-470741 GCF_000412655.1 Myotis brandtii | reverse complement strand
ACCTGGGGAAACAACCTTTCTCGGGGAGGTGGTCCTGTTTAAAACACATAGCACTAAGAGGGGGAGCAAACCATATGCCATATATGCCAGGTCCCTTGAAACATAAGCTGTGCAGATGTTTCTTCCCTGCAGCGACTGTGTCAAGCAGCCAGGGTGGACCGGCTTCCGGCATACTATGACAGATAGGACAGGCTGCTGCAAGCCTTTGGCCATCATATCCAGGTGTTTTTCTTAGTTATTCATCATCCATCTCTATAGCTATACAATATTCATCCAGATTAGATCCATATACAATTCTACCAGTGGAATAATCAGGGAGGTATTTGCCTAAGGTGGATTCCTTTATAATAGATATAGTCAGAAAAAAAATGTACCAAAGCTTATATTGATAGTAGGAGAAGACCAATATGTGGCTAACAAAGCATTAATTTCACTATCATACCTGATAGACAGAACATCATTGTGCAGTAGGTGGGAAAGATGAGCAGGTATCCAAGTTAAATTTTTCATATCTAATAAGGGAGGTCTGGGGAGGCAGATATTGTTTCCACTAGAAAACCATAAGGATAATAATATGAAAAGCATTTCATGTACATTCAATCAATAACAACCAGATAATATAAAAACAAGGTTCAAGCAATATCAGTTTGTGAGCATACAGGCCTTGTTGACAGCGTCATGGATAGCTGTCTGCTGCAATTATTTTTGTTAATATTTGTGCTATCTGTACTGCACTGTACTATTTTTCTTTAGTGGAATGTGAAATCTAAGAGGACAGACACTTTGTCTTATTTATCACTGTATTTTTAGCATTTGGTACAGTGCCTGGCACATGGTAGTTACTCAATAAACATTTTCTGCACGTTTTAAATTCAATAATAGTAGTGGCACAGACAGTATTCCTATGCTAATTAGTTCTTTGAACACCAAACCTAATGAAAAGGCCATTATTTTTCCCTAATCCAAAGAGAAATAGGGGTGTTTTAATTTGTTTTAGAGTAAAGTGAAAAAAAGCATCTAAGAAGTTTAATTCTATGAGATTCAGAGTTATAAGCTAGATCAAGACTTTTATAAATCCACATGGATTATCCATATAAGTCTGTGGTGCCCCCATTCTTAACAAATGGTCTTTTATATATGGGTGTACGTGTACTTTTGAATTATAATCCTAATATGGGACAATTGTTTGGTTGATTTGACAATGCTGTGATTCCCTTCAGCTTGGTTGGCATCAACAAAAACGCAGGGAACATCTTACTTTGCAGACGAAAGTGACATATCACATTTCATCCCAAACAATGTCCTAATGAATATCAGACGAATTTTATTCTGTTGGTGGCATCATGCTCAATGGTTCTACTATTGAATGTGTTTTCAATTTGCTAAAGACAATGCTGCTTTTGGACACTTGTATAAGCTTTTGTAGAATAATCAAAGACCAAATATTAAATTATTGGTCAGCTGTAAAAAAAGCAAGTTCTGGCATACTATATTTATTTATTGGTTTATCTGTGAATCTACCTCTCCACCTGTGTACTCATTCATTAGTATACAGTTATTAGTAATAAATAGTTTTAAAGGCACTTACAGCAATACAGACCATATACAAGTTCAAGAGAATGAATGGTTTTGATGATTAGAACAGAAGTAAATAATGAAGAGTAAGGGAAGCTGGATATAAATTTAGTATACAAAAAGCATGCTAAATGATTTTTAATAGTTTCTATAGGTAGGCCAAGAGCTGATTCTGAGCTTTCCAGCAACCAAAACAAAGAGAGAATCAAGTTTCTAGTGTCTATAGCAGCCGTGGGCAAACTACGGCCCACGGGCCGGATCCGGCCCGTTTGAAATGAATAAAAAAAAAAAAAAAAGACCGGACCCTTTTAGGTAATGTTTCTTCCTTTGAATTTATATTAGTTCACACAAACACTCCATCCATGCTTTTGTTCCGGCCCTCCGGTCCAGTTTAAGAACCCATTGTGGCCCTCGAGTCAAAAAGTTTGCCCACCCCTGGTCTATAGGTTTAATATGTGAAAAATCATTCAGGAGAAGCTAAGCCTTTTCAGGTACTGAAATCTGAAAAGATACCCAGTGGGTTCTTATAAGGGGACAAACATAGTTTGGTCAGAAACCAGAAGGGAAATGTGAGAAATGATTCCAAATATGGTCCGATATCAGAAGTGGATAGAGCTTGTCACTGTGGCTGCAGAGATGGGCTGAGGGCATCCCCAGAGAGAAAGCCTGATAGTTTTGTTATATGTCATCTAGTGAAGTCCTCTAATTGGATGGGTGAGGCTGCTGGCTTCAGAATGGATAAATAGCTTTTTCAAAAGCTTTAAGTGTACAGTGGGGCCTTGACTTACGAGTGTTCCGACTAACAAGTTTTTCGAGATACGAGCCGTCTCCTGGCGATTTTTTGCTTTGAGTTGTGAGCTAAAATTCGGGTTACGAGCCAGCTTCAGATACCCCACCGCTAGTTGGCGCAGCGAATGTCACAGTGAACGCCACAACATCAGCCCAGCATCACGTGTCTCACTCTTTCACTTTAAGATTTGACATACGAGTAATTTGAGTTACGAGCTCCGTCATGGAACGAATTAAACTCGTAAGTCAAGGCCCCACTGTATATGAAATGCAAGAGTTAGGATTCTAATCAATGTCTTTGACTCCATAGTCAGTGTTTTATAAACATCCTAGATTAAAAAAATGTAACCTAATTTTGTTTTCCCAGTTCCATAAATCAGTGATAGATGGAGAAGGGAATAATATAGCTATAATCCAGGGTGTGAGTCAGCAAGCTGGTAGGAAATAAAGGGCCTAGGTGTGCAGGAGTTAAAAAAGCAGGAGTTCCAGTGTTAGTGTGGTCATGTAGGAAAGAAAATGGATGTTGAAATCAGATAGACCTGGTATAAATTCAATTTTTGCCATCTCTTAGTTTTGTGACCTAGACAAGTTATTTATCATTTTAGAGATTCTATTTCCTTATCTATAAAATAACAATAATGAAACAAACATTGAAATATTATTTCAAGAATGCAATAATGTGTGGATAGTAATTGATAGCAAGTAAGCTGTAATGTTAGCTTTTAATGTAATTATGATTATTATCATATCAAAGAAGTAATTAAGAAAGCAAACAGCTCAATGCATATCTATAAATTGAAGTTTGGTACAGGTAAGAAGTAAAATACCATACTGAAAACAAAAAGTCACAAATTACAAAGAGCAAGTCTAAACTTAAGATCAAGAAGCCATGGGCACAGAAGGCCACAGAGCAGGCGGACAGGAGAACCCGTTCTAATTTCCCAGAATGAGAACGGCTCCTTTTAATGCACCGTTATGTTTCATTCAGGAATGTTTCCTTTGCTTTCTCCTGGCACAGGACCTTGTCCCAGCACTCAACCCACTGGGGAAGTCATGCTCATTAATGTGAAAATGAGAGCAGATTCTGACCTAATGGGACAAAGAATGCTACTGCCAATCTCATCAAAGGAAACACATTCAATATTTTCCAGATGCTAATTTGAGTACATATACATATGAACTCAACCATGGAAGTTGGTGGTAACTGTTTAACCTTTGGTATCTACTACACTCAAGTCCAACTATTCATAAAATGTCAGAGGAAGAAAATAATGACCAAGAAGAAATGGCACAAATTGAGCACTGTATTCTTTAAAAAATATATTTTTATTAATTTCAGAGAGGAAGGGAGAGGGGGAGAGAGATAGAAACATCAATGGTGAGAGAGAATCATTGATTGGCTGCCTCCTGCACACACCACACTGGGGATCAAGCCCACACCAGGGCATGTGTCTTGAACAGGAATTGAATCATGACCTCCTCACCCTCCCTACCCTCTGGCTATCACCACATTGTTGTTGTATGTGTCTATGGGTTATGCATACAGGTTCTTTGACTAATCTCTTCATCTTCTTTCTTGCAGTATTTCTTCTGCCTCCCCTCTGAAGGCTGTCAGTCTGCTTCATGTATCCATGCCTCTGGTTCTATTTTGTTCATCAGTTTATTTTGTTCACTAGATTCCACATATAAGTGAGATCAAATGGTACCTGTCTTTCTCTGACTGGCTTATTTCACTTAGCATGATAATCTCCAAGTCCATCCATGCTGTTGCAAAAGGTAAGATTTCCTTCTTTTTTATGACCATGTAATATTCCATTGTGTAAATGTACCACAACTTTTTTCATCTAAGATTGGCACCTGGACTATTTCCAGATCTTGGCTATTGTAAATAACACTTCTATGAACATAGGGTGCATATGTACTTTCACATTGATGTTTCAAGATTTGTAGGATATATTCCCAGAAGTTGGATCACTGTGTCAAAAGGCAGTTCCATTTTTAATTTTTGAGGAAACTCCACACTGTTCTCCACAGTGGCTGCATCAGTCTGCATTCCCACCAGCAGTGCACTAGGGTTCCCTTTTCTTCACATGCTGGCCAGCACTTGTTGTTTTATTGATGATAGCCATTCTGGCAGGAATGAGGTGGTACCTCATTGTTGTTTTGCATCTCTCTGGTGATTAGTGACCTTGAGCATTTTTTAATGTGTCTCTTGGCCTTCTGTATGCCCTCTTTCAAAAAGTGTCTATTTAGGTCCTTTGCCCATTTTTTGATTGGATTGTTTATCTTCCTTTTGTTAAGTTGTATGAGTTCCCTGTAAATGTTGGAGGTTAAACCCTTATCAGAGATAACATTGGCAAATATGTTCTCCTATGCAGTGGGCTTTCTTGTTGTTTTGTTGATGGTTTCTTTTGCTGTCATATTAGTTTTTAATCCCTTAGGAAAGCATTGAGAGGGTATTCCATGGGTAATCTTTGTCTTTACAAAGGATTAGGGAATTCTATCATCCAATTAGAAAAAAATCAGTTTAAAATGTCAACACATGGAGACTGTGGTAATTAGAACACATTTAATACCTGTTTTTTTTTTTCTTTTAGTGTGGATGTCTTTATTTCAATTTATCTATGTAGTATTGCCACTGTGACATTTATATGACATTTATATAACTTTGTGCTATTTAGCCATCCTCACCAAAATTGGTTTTCTAGTTAGATACTTCTAAATGTCCAATTTTCTTTGGCAAGAGAATATGGCTGATTTCAAATTACAGTTGATAAGTCTTATGGATTACTTTTGTAGATATAAAGTTGTTTGGATACAACACTAACTTTTTATTGATTTCAAGGGTCACTTCAACTAGTCTGGCTGGGGAGGTAGAAGTTCCCATCCGCCTCATTTGTCTCTGCTTCAACTTAAATTTGACTCTCAGGATAAACCATCCAGTACTCCTTTGCTAGGACTGACAAAAAATAAAATCTGGGGAAGGAGTATGAATCTAGACTTTTATAGTTGAAGCTGTTTGTCAGATAGGACATTCAGGTTGGTGAATCCAATTGGAGAGAAACTTAGTCCTCCCCTGCTTAAAGGAAATGAAACTCTCATTGTCCTTGCAGTGCAGGCCTCAGGCATTTCTGCAAGAGTGGTCATTATTATCTTTAAATAATTCAACATAAGAGTCTGATAGTGTTAGAACTGAAGTTAAAGAGCTTTACAAAGAAGGATTTCACTAAAATGGAAAAAGTTTCAGAATGTAGGCATTTCTGATACAGTTAGACCAGAAAAAATGTCCCTCTGCCCCATTAAAAATGTAGTTAATAGTTTGTATGGACTGAATAGAAAATCAACATTATTTTCCTTTATTCTTTTCTTCTAAAAACAGTACTGGATACTCTATTGTTGCAACATATTGTGATCTTTCTAAGGACATTTCCAATTAATGATATTACTTCTTTAGGTGTGAGTTTCACTATATTCAAAGATGTATTTCATGCCATGTCACTTTATCAGTAGAACAATCTGCCATTTTTTTTGACAGCCAGTGACTTGTGGCTGATTCTGTGATACCTTTAAAAAGAACTGATTGTCAGTCTAGTGAACAAAATGTGCACTATAAAATAGTGCAGGATTTACATTTTCAACGTCAGTGATTTTTGTCTGCATGGATGTGATGAATGGGGGATCAGCTGAAATAGCTTCAAATATTTGATATTTCAGGGGACTGGCGAATTTAGACAGTCAAGGATTCCCTTCATTCTTTTTGGGATTAAGCCAGCTGTTCTTTTCTTATGAGTAGTTGAAAAAAGGTTAAGAAAAAAAGTAAGACATGTTTTAATGAGTGAAAAGTCATTGTCTAAGGAACAAGGGATCATTATTAGTGGCCATGCAGACATCTTTTATAAACATTAAGAGCTTTCATTTGAGAATTAAGGATGAATGAAATATGGACTATGCTGTATCATCTTGATTAATTCTAAAAATTTCCTCATGATTCTATGACTTTACAGTCAAATGCACATCTCATGAGAAGTTGCAACTGGAACAAAACAAAACCAGAATGGGAAAAGGTTAAAAGAAGAGCATCCTGCTGGCTGACCAAAGGACATTTTTAGACAATCCTAACCATGAACAGCTTGTGGTAGGTTATTTACACATCTCTAGTGCTGGTTATCATATGGATGCCCCACATCATTTCAGCTATGGAAAGGTGAAATTGTGATGGTGTCAGGTTGAAACTCCATTTGAGAAAATCCCACATTCTACAGTGACTAGTGACTGGAAATTCAGACACGATGAGGGAAAGGAGAGAAGTGAGAGCACAACGAAATAGCATCGGCACCAAAATAATTGCTATTTTTCAGAAGAACTTTTTAAAACTGATCAATTATATTTAACCCCAGAGGCATCTCTAAGGACCTGTTACGGGATTTCATGCCGCCCATCTGACAATATACTATTTCTAAACCTCTGGTATCTCCACCAGAAAATGTTCTCCCTCATTGTGGGTTGAAAGTATTTTGGAAATAGTTTTAAAAAATGATTTTTAAATATATTTTTAATGATTTCAGAGAGGAAGGGAAGGGGAGAGAGAGGTAGAAACATCAACAAAGAGAGAGAATCATTGATCGACTGCCTCCTGCACACCCCACACTGGGGATGGAGCCTGCAACTCAGGCATATGCCCTGACTGGGAATTGAACCATGGCCTCCTGGTTCATAGATCTACACTCAACCACTGAACCATGCCTGCTGGGCAATAAAAAATAGTCTAACATTGGTATGTCAGCTGCTCGGTAGTGGGAGGCAGTGCTGGTCTATCTAGAGGCTTTGGAGTCATAGAAGATTATGCCTAAAACTCAACTTTTCAACTTGTTTAGAGTCTATTAGAAGTTAAGTATGGACAGTTATATGTACTATTATTATTGCTTAAATGAAGAATTTTGGCAGCATTCTCAACCTCTTTGCTTGTATACTTTTCAAATCCTCTTGGTAATCAAGTCCTGTCCATCTGATCTCATAAATATTTCCCAATAGTTGCCTCTTTACCAGCCATACTGTCACAGCCTTTGCCACTGCCATAGGCTTTTATCACTGTTTACTTGGGTTTCTGACATAACTTCTTCTTTGGGCTCCTCATCCACAGCCCTGTTCCTGTGTAATTCTACACATTACTAAAAAATATAACCTTTTAAAATATATAGATTTAATTATGTCATAATATATTAGAACACTTCACCGGCTTACTTTAACATACAGCATAAAGTTTAAAGTCATAAATTTGTATACAAGATTCCTTCTTTCCTTTCCTAGAACACCCTTATGCGTACCCTATGGGTTATTCAGGCTGAAATATTCATTTTTTTCACACTTAAAGGCCTAGAATATACTCTTCCATCTTATCCTGATTGCCCCTCAGCCCCTAGCATTCTGTTATCGATCCTGACTGTGCAACTGAAATGCAAGTTCTTCTTAGAGATCTTCCCTTATTCAACACAATGAATTTGGTTTACCTTCCTGTTGTCTCAGTAACACAAGCCTGCAGCTCTTTCTGAACACCTTGACTTTATTTATTTACTTACTTATTTTTTGTTTATTTAATCTTTATTGTTGAAAGCATTACATATGTCCCCCTTCTTTCTCCACTGACCCCTTCTAGCCTGCCCTCACCCTCTCCCCTCTCAGACCTTCACCACCCTATTGCCAGTGTCCATGGGTTATGCATACAATTTCTTTGGTTGATCTCTTCCTGCCCACCTACCCACCCTGGCCTTCCCTCTGAGATTCCACAGTCTGTTCCATGACCTAGACTTTATTTTTAATGTTGTTTTTTTAGAAATAACTTTATTGGATTGTGTCTTATTTACTTTTAGAGCCCAGCAAAGTATTAAGCAACATAATAAACAAGGTATAAAAGTTTGTTAAAAGGATGAATGTCTCAGGTTTAAGTGTTACTAATTCTAGGGGCATTAGTATATTGAAAGAGATCAAAGACTTACATTAAGGAAATGAGTCTTAAACTGTGGCATTTTAGTCTCAGGCCAACTGATGAATGAGGTATGTGTATGTGTGCTGTGTTGTGCTGTGTTGGCCTGTGCATTGAGGGCTACAGTAGCAATGTGAGGAGGCGGGGATGTAGACAATAGAAATGTCTCAAATGCTTTGAAAAAAAAAGATCAGGTAGTTGGCTATTCTTTCAGTTAGGAATATGACTAATATAACTAATATGACTATCAGTCATAGTGACTTAAACACATTAGGGCTTATTTTTCTCTTGTAATAAGAAGTCTGGAGGTAGGTAATTGCTGGCTCAGTGGCTCAAAAATGTCAGGATAGAGGTCTCTGTGGTTCTTTTAGTCTCTTTCTTAAGGTCCCCAAATGGGCTGCCAGAATTTCAGTCACCAGGATCATATTCCAGGTGGGAAGTAGGAGAAAACGTGGTAAGGCAAAAAGGAAAATGTCAAGGAAAATGCAGGAGAAGACTTATCATGTCACTATAGGGAACTGTGTGGAATCACTGCCAAATCTAGGTGACTATGATGCTGAATTAAGTAACTATGCTTCATTATGCTCCTTATTAAATTTAAGGATGATAGTGTATCCGACCTTTAAAAAGATCAGTAAATAGAAGCATATAAATTGGTTCCAGATGAATACTTATGCTTAGCATATTGAGCTATTTAGTTATGCATAATTTTATTCTTTCCACTCAATCCCAACAACAAAACACTCAAATTGCCAGTATTTACTCAAATGTACAAAGTACTGCTGTGTGCCAGGTACACTGCTTGTCTCTGGAGATATATAATGTAAGAGAATATAAGAGAGCACGGAAACTTGCTCTCTAGCTTATTACTTAGTGGAGAAAACAAATAAACCAACAGGTAGTTCTTAAAATAGGTGATATGTTCTATGAGGAAAGTAAGCTTTCAGAGCTTTCAACAGGTAACATCTGGACCCACTCCAGTCTGGGCAGGGGAGGACAAAACTCAAGAACACCTCCATGAAAGAACTGAAAATTTATATATTTTTTTAAGAAGAGGAGGAATTGAGAGAGCATGACAGTAGTATTAAATAGATTAAAAAACAGATGTTCAAATATAGGAAGGTGTGAGTTTATGAAATAGTACAGGATCAGTAAACCTTAGATATGTTTTTAAGAATTATATTTATATACTTGTATATATCACTAATTATAAAATATTATTCTGGAAATATAATTTCCTTCTCAAACTGTTAACTCCTAGAACAGAGAACCACAAAACAATACCAAAGAGAACAAGAGAGAAACCAAGATGGCGGCATAGGTAAACACTGGAGATTGCTGCCTCGCATAAAAGACATAACGGACATCATCCAGAACCACAGGAAGGCTGGCTGAGTGGAATTTCTACAACTAGAAGAAAAGAGAAAAGCATACCAAGACTCAGAGGAGGTGTGGTGCTGAAGTAAATACAAAGGTGCGGAGGTGCATGCGGAGAGGGCTGGCGGCTGAGGACACGATTGTCTTTTTCAACCAGGAAGGAGTCTCAGGCTCTGAGCTCCAGTTCCAGGCGAATCTTTGGGGACCCAGACTCATACAGGAAAAACGGGACTGTCTGGCATCGGTCGGAACTTGAAGGCAGCTTTCTCTCGGAAGCACTCGTGGCGATTGCCAGGACCTCTGACAGCAGGACTGAGAGCAGCCATAGTGCTGGCTCGCTCTGCCCGCCCTGTTGATCCCCTGGGACCCCGCCCCACCCAAGCCGTGCACAGAGGCTTTTGCATATGAAAGGCCCGGCCCTTTGTAATCTGAAAATAACTAACTGCAGCTGCCCCAAAGCCCCAGGGCAACTTGCATTGCTTTTTACAGCTGGCTTCTGCTGGGTAGCCTCAGGCAAAGGCTAGATTAGCACCTCCTTAGATCCAAGAGTCAGTGTACCCAGTGGTCAGAGTGGGACCATCCAATTACAACTCCTCAG
>NW_005363247.1:441111-460095 GCF_000412655.1 Myotis brandtii | reverse complement strand
TTCTAACTCTCTATCCCTCTCCCTTCCTCTCTGTTAAATATCAATAAAATATATTTTAAAAAAAGAAAAGAAGAGAAAAGTTATTTGAAGAAATAATGACAGAAAACTTCCCCTACTTGGTGAAAGAAATAGACTTCCAAGTCCAGGAAGCGCAGAGAACCCCAAACAAAAGGAATCCAAAGAGGACCACACCAAGACACATCATAATTAAAATGCCAAGAGCAAAAGACAAAGAGAGAATCTTAAAAGCAGCAAGAGAAAAAAAGTCAGTTACCTATAAGGGAGTACCCATACGACTGTCAGCTGATTTCTCAACAGAAACTTTGCAGGCCAGAAGGGAGTGGCAAGAAATATTCAAAGTGATGAATAGCAAGAACCTACAACCAAGATTACTTTATCCAGCAAAGCTATCATTCAGAATTGAAGGTCAGATAAAGAGCTTCACAGATAAGGAAAAGCTAAAGGAGTTCATCACCACCAAACCAGTATTATATGAAATGCTGAAAGGTATCCTTTAAGAAGAGGAAGAAGAAGAAAAAGGTAAAGATACAAATTATGAACAACAAATACACATCTATCAACAAGTGAATCTAAAAATCAAGTGAATAAATAATCTGATGAACAGTAAAAAAAACACAAAAAACAATACCAAAATGTGGATCCTGATGATCACCTTGACTGACTCACCAGATGAGTGGGTGTTATCTGAACACCATAAGGATCATGTACAGGTGGGATGAGTTCAGGGTAAAATATGTGCTCGAGACATCTGGGGAACATCTGAATAAAAAGGGAGAGTAGGCAGTGTGATAAACAATATTGAAGCTTAAAAGTAAGGTCTGAAGTAAAAATATGGATGGGAATTCATTTGTTCCACAAATATTTATTGATTACGTAAGTCTAGATGTTGGAAATACAATGATGAGTAAGAAAAAATTCCCTACCCTTAACATGTATGATTTAGAATCATACAGCTAGAGAAGAAAAGGTTTTAAGTCTTTTTAATAAGATTACTTCCAAACTGCAGAGAAAGTATGTCAAGTGAGAAGAGATGACTCATTATAAAATCTGAACAACAGTAACTTTTAAAGGGCAATGGTGATAGAAAAAGAGGGACTCAATACAGAAGTTGAAAAGGAGCATCTGGAGAGGTAAAAAGAAAATCAGAGAAGAGTGGTATCATAAAAATCAAGAAAGTTGAGAGTTTGATAAAGGAAGTCAAAGGTTATCAAAGGCTAAAGTAAGAACCAGGAAGCTCATAACGGAGGGTATATAATAGATTGAGGAATTAAGAGGTTATAAGAGATATTGATAGGAGCAGATCCAGTGAATTGAAGGGAGGCAGAAACATTTCAGTTTGAGGAGTAAATGGGAGGTGAAGAAGAGATAATAAATATCACCTGCTTTCATAAAGCTTGGCTATGGTAGGAAAGAGAGAAATAGGGGAATGTAGAATTAAGAAAGTCCTTTTAATAAACATTGGATTAAGAAAGAGCCAACAGTCAGGATGTGTCTAAATGTAGGAAAGGATATAGATAATTTATGAAACAACTTACCTCAAAGAATTCAGGGAAAGTGAGATCGAGAGAGACAGCGAGAGCGAGCGAGAGAGCGAGAGAGAGAGAGAGAGAGAGAGAGAGAGGGAGAGAGAGGAATTAGCCTATCAGTAAGAAATTAGCCTATGAGTAAGAAAACATTCCCTACCCTTAACATGTATGATTATCTCTTCCACTGAAACCAGAGAGAACATGAGGTTCCAGGATTTGGGTACAAGTGTGTCCAGGGGAATTGAGAGAGTACCTACCCAATGGCCTATATTTCTCTGTGAAAGGGCCCCACAGTCTTTGAGGACTTAGGATCAAGATGTTTAAGAGAATGGTGAAGGTTTAAAATGCTGTCATAGGAATTGGAGGAAGAGTTGCTCAGAAGCCCATCAAAGGATTTCCAGATGACCTTGAGATTCTATCTGAAATTAAAACATCATATTTTTCTTGATACCACTTCCCATTACTGTATAATTTTTCTCCAAAGTACCTCAGAATTTAGGCTCAGGGGCTGAGGAAGGCCATATTCAAATAAATATTCTAGGACTGAAGACATGTTGGTTCAGAGGATAAGGGGGTAAGGGATTGGAAGGCATTAATTAAAAATGGTTTAAGCCAGAGTCTCCTAGATTTTTCTTTCTCAAAAACTCGCACTGTCTTCTGTAGCTACAGCACATTGATGTACTGAGATAGAGCATTCAGTCCTCTAAGGCTGAGCACGGCTAGAATAGTCAGGGCTCTCAGATTTGTTATCTCCAGCACCATAAATAGCCTCAAACATTTAAAATATTAAAATAAAATGCTAATTTGAATTAAAATATTAAAAATGTTATCTTTTTATATGTTATGGATTAGGCAATTTATGAGCTCCATGCAGGGTAGAGATGGCAGTAATGCCTCCAGGAAGCTTTCACTTAGAGGAAACAGTTGTTTGCTAAGGAGCATCATAAGAGTAAGGGGAATGACGAGCTGCCAGGAAAGGGTGCCGTGGCCATAGAGGAGGATAGAAACAAAGATTTGGGTGTGGCTGGTGAAGTGTGGTTAGCTGGACTGGAGTGGAGGAGTGGGACAAGGATTGGGATTTGGGTTAGATTTTCCCCAGAGATGTTTAAAATCATCTGGAATAATGACAATCAAGATGCCAGCACCTCTCTTTCTCTTTCCCAAGTTCTTTCTTTTTCTCCCTCTGTTCTGGGGAGACCTTAATTAGGGATTTTATTTTAATGACGCATATGGATGAAAACTGGGAAATTATCAGATATTAGAACAGCTCTAGGATCAGAGCTAATCTTTTCCTTTTCCAGCGAACAGTCAGTTCTATGGCTAAAAATAAGTTTGAAGGCCATGTATCAAAAGCAATGGGTCAACTAACTAATCTTTAGGTAACTTTAAATAATTTCTAGGTCTTTCAGTTGAGATTCAAGCTGTTTCAAAATCTGTTATCAAAAACTTTTTAAAATTTAAATCCTTTTTTCCCCACCTCATAAACCACCATGGCATTAATTTTAGGATCTGCTTTCCCTTGTTGTAGATCATATTGTTGATTTTTAATGTCCATAGCTTTTCTTTATGATTTTCCTGTGCAAAACAAGTGACATCATCTAACTGGAATTTGTGCATTATAAACCATCCTTAAATGATCTATTTTTTCAGAGATACCTCTTAAGACAATTCCAAGTCTATAGCATGCTCAATAAATGCTTTTAATATAGGTGAGGCTGTCTAATTCTGTGATTGGTCATAGTTACAATTTCTTCTCAAGTGGCCTCTATCTCCTTGTCATTTCACACACATACATTTAAAAGATCTTTGCATATAAAAGATTTGGTTTTTTTGTTCCATATTAACTTCCAGGGAAGCCTCAGTACTGTACTCACACCCTTAAGCCAGGAAAGAATTCCTTATTACTCTCTTTTACTGTTCTTTTATTTTCTTTCCTTACTTGCTTTTTTCCTTTTCTCCCTTTTGCTGCAGGTTTAGGTATTTTTTTTTTTATTAAAGACTCTTTAGATAGCAATGGGCTAGGTGCTGGACTATGACTACTATTTGTTAGAATTTAAAAGCTATTACCTAAAAACATTGCAGAAAGTCCAGCATTTTATGAAAGGCTACATTCTGTAGTTCCGGCAGAAGCGATATGGTATAATGTGGTACTAAATTGCTAGTAAGATAGAATTATATAATTTTTCAGTGTATGTGCAAATATGTGTGGTGTTACTGCTTGCTGTTCCAACAAATTGCAGCCATTGAAAATGAAATGTAATAGGTTTCCTTAAAGGATTTGTGGGAATAATTTTCAAATTTGTATTTGTGAAGAATGAATTGTTCAAATCTAAATATGGGAAAGATAACTTGGCAATCTGTTTATAGACATTTGGATTGAACTTCCACAACAGGAGAGAGGGAAATCTTATTCAGACTGTGCTCATGTTTAAGATAAGGGGGAGGGGGGTAGTGGTTTCTGCTAGTGTTAACATGCAACCACAAGAAGAGAAATAGTTTCAGAATGCTCTGTGAAAGCAGTAAAAATGAAATGAAAAATCTAAATGTGTGATGAAAAGTGAACTATCTCTTCAGGGCAGAATTTTCCTTGGGAGCTTACTCTAAAATCTCTTTCAATGTTCAATCTGTAGTATGAACATTTACTATTTTTTGCTCAGCTTTGAAATTGTACCCATTTAAATCTGCCTTGTGCCATTTTAGAATGGTCTATATATTTGAGAAGGTTTCTGAAGGCAAAAGACAAGGTCTTTGAATTTATCTTACTGGAACCAAATCAGAGGTTTGGAGCTGTAACTTTAGAGAGACAGGGAAATGAATAAGAACCAACCAATTCCTGTATCTTGCTTACGGATTGTTTGGAAGAAATAATTTATCTTTTGCTGTTATTCTAGAGAACTTGAAATGACTATTATATATGTTTTTATGACTTAATCCAGATTCCTACATATTAAAACTATGAAAGATTCTCTCTCCATCTCATTCAGAGATGTGAATTTTTAGAAGCCTTTCTAAATTTTCCAAAGCATGAAGAAGGATGTAGCAAGAATGTCCAAGGAGGAGAAAGGTGGGAATTAAAGTAGCACATTTCCTATCAAGTACATTTTATTGACACTTATGTGAAAACTATTCCTTATTAATAGTGGCCTAGAATTGTCTCTGTTTTACAAAATAATGTCTCCTGGTTCTACTTTGTCTTAGAAATATTATATTTAGTGTAGAAAATTAAGTACACATAAATGTCTTTAAATTAATGGCAGAGGGATATTCAAAAATTATTGCTTTTAAAGGTAGATTTTTTTCCTTACTAAAGTGAATAAAGTTCATAAGCCTGTAAGTTACTAAGTTAGATGACTGTGTGATTCTCTTTGAATTATTGGCACCAAACTGAGGGTGCTGTTTGAGACCTGTTTGAATTAGCCACCTCTTACCCCCTTTTTTCTGGGTTTTCCTCACTATACTCAGTATAATAATTTTTTCTTTCATTTGACTCATTCATTTGCTGGTAGGTATTTGCTGATTATATAAAGATTTATGAAACCATTCACTCATCTATTTGTTAAAATAAATCAAAATAATATTGAACAACTATTGCAAATGTTGTGTAGTTCTGGGTGCTTGGGGTATCATTAGTGACCAGCACATGACACTTCCTTTTGAATAGCTTGCAGTGCACCAGAAGGTGCAATATGTGTTCAGAAATAACTGTAATGAAAGGAAGAAAGTAGGGATTCAGGAGAAGAGGAGACTATTACTTAATGCAGTTCAAAAGAAGATAAAATTAGCTACATCCTGGTTTCTAATGGGTATTTCATTCCCATTAACCTCTCCATCTTGCAACCAGGAATCATTTTGAATAGATTATTTCAGGTGAAAATGATGTACTATTGTAACTTGTTTCAAAGAAATTTTGTTTTTCTAGCATCTTCTGAATAAGTCTGGACCTCGAGTCCCTTTATCTGTTTCTAGGTATTGAAACCCAGGTATCTTTCTGCCTGTACTCTCAGAAGCCAGCTTCCTCTTATCTGTGTGGGGGCGGAGCGGTAGAGAATACTCAGTCTAGCTGTCTTTCTTCATTCCCCTTCAGGGTCATGCATTTTCCCTCACAGCTACTCCTAGAAGTCTTCTCAAGCTTACTACTCCAGGCTGGGAAAATCTACAGAAATTGTTTATTGCACATGTGGAATCATTTCAAAAGGGAATTATAAAGTAGAATAGGAAATATTTTAAAATTTGATAAATAGGGCTTTCTCCTGTGTGCCAGGAGAGAAGGCATCTAAGCACCTTCCCAAGATAGTCTCATGAGAATTTCCCGAGTCCTAGTTGATTCTGCTTCCCTGAGGTTCATGCCCTCTCCCTGACACCTTCTTTAGTTCTGAGACAATTCCAACCACCTCTCTCATTAATTGCTATCCCATTTTCAGGAATGCTCCCACTCTCTGTGTCCAAGTCCTCCCCTCTACATTTGTCCTGCCTGAGTTCTTCATCTTAGGATGGTCAGGGACACAGTTGAAACCTAAGCCCTTATTGCCCTTATTGTTATCTCTGGTTAGCTTATCTTTCCAGAAACATCAAACTCCAAACCCATACTGAGACATAAAATGCTTCCTTAATAAAGTCCCATTTTCTTCCCATTCTATAATTCTGTGCCTTGGTGATTTAGCTGGGATTATAAAATCATTTGGCTCCTAATTGTAGCTGACAGTATCACACCCTCGTGTCTACTGTCTGCTGGTAATGCACCTGGGGCACAGTTCATGATGGCTTCACTCGTATGTCAGGTGGTTGGCTCATTGTTAACTGGGGTGACAGGACTACCTGGACTAGGTGTCTCTCATCTCCTAGGACACCTGCTCACATCATTTAGCACACATGCTCACATCATCCACATACCTGCTCACATTATCCAAACACCTGCTCACATTATCCAACAGACCTATTGAGTGGGACTAATTAACGTGGCAACTGGAAGATTCCCAGAGCAACAAGAAGGCAACTCCCAAGTGCAAAGCACTCTCAACCTTCTGCTTATGTCGCATTTACTAAAGCATCATTGGACAATGCAAGCCACATGATCAATCCAGATGTAAGGGTGAAAGGGATAGAGAAATATATCATACCTGTTGATGGGAAGATGTATAAAGTTATATGGCAATGCTATGGATGTGGGAAGGGAATGAATTGGCCATTTAAACATTTCATAAGAACTGTGCAGAGTAGAAATTAGTTCTTCTTGCTAAGAGCCTACCAGAATAAGAAAGCAACTACATTATGCTACAATGGCTGGCCTTCTCTAGCCTAAGAAGGAGACCAAGTTGACAGTTCTTTGTCTCCCCAGAAGTCTCCCTCCAACCATGAAGAAGGAATAAGGTTGAGGGAAAGAGAAGGGTTACCTATTTTTTCCCATTGCCAATGGCACTGATAGAGCCAGCTCTAGAGATAGAAGAATGTAAGACCAAATAAAATAGCCTGATTTTGTCACGTTTTAAACTGTGGAGGTAGTGTACAGGAGAGTTGATGTTACTATTTTGCTATGTGAAACAACTACTTGATTAATTGTTGTTGCTTTTTTCCAGTTTTAAACTTTTTAAGAATATCTAGACACAGATCATTAGCCAAATAGATACATCAGTAATGTAAAAAGTTGATACAATTGGAAAGATTTCAAAACCTTTTGGGTTAAGACATTACCTCCTAAAATACCTATTAAATCTATTTCTAGAGTGAGGACTGGGAAATGAGATATATAGACAGAAAACAAACTTTTGATACAATGGTATCCAGCCCAGAAATTTTATGAAGGAGGTAGAAGGAAAATATAATGATGTATGGCATTGGGTTATCCTAAGAAGTCAGAAAATAGCATGGGGGTGCTGGATACATATGAAGTTTTCAGAAAAGGGAAGATGCTGAAATTTTTACTTTATATTCTGCCTAGCATCCATGTGTGCTCATGTGATCAAATTCTACACACACATTTTCTCCTAATTTGGTGTTCAGATTTCACCTTTCAAAAATAATTTGTGACAGAAATAGAGTTTTAAAAAGTTGCCAAATTGTATAAGCTTCATTATGAAATGACACATTTTTACCACATTTTTTCCTTTAAAGAACAAGATTGATTGTGTTTGTCTTTCTTACATTTTTAAAAGAAAATCTGTAAAAAATTTTGATGTGATATACTCTTATTGACAAATAGTCCAATAAAACTTCTTAGCAAGAGCCAGAGTAGGGTAGCCAGAATCTGCACCCTATGCATTTCTATTTCCCCCCACTCTTGTCATTATATTAAAAACTACAGAGCATTTATTACATGAGGACACTGCTAGAAAATGTATATGTTAAGCTAATGAGGTTTGTGGCCAATATTCTTGCAGCTTATAACCTACCAGAGTCCACACGATATATACCACAGATATATAATGAAGTTGATAACCAGAAAACTGAACAAATGAAGTTGGAAAGTTATAAGTGCTTTTATAGGGTTTTTGGCAAGAAAGTCACACCCTATCTTCATGTTTAGACCACCTGGGATGGGATCAAATGACCGTCCTTCTGAAAGAGATCCTATTAGAAGAGATCTTAATTCCCTAAGTTATTTCTGTAAAAGAAAGGGGAGAATTTGGTCATCTGGTAGAACATTCTAGGCTCTTTATTCTTCTGATATTATTGTGAGTTTGAAAGTAGCCTTTCATCTTACTCATTTTTTAGCATAAAATTTTTTCCCCAGCTTCATGGAGATATAATTGACATATACCTATGTATAGGTTTAAAATGTACAACATAGTGATTTGATATATGTATATTAGGAAATGATTATAACAATAAGTTTAGGCCTTTCATAATAGTTTTGAAATATTGATGTCTTTATATTGGCATTCGACTCAAAATTGGTGTACTAATCACTTAATTGGAAATATATAAGTAATTATATTTGAAACTAATTTGGTGTGCCTTTCTTTCTTGTGTCTACTCTAACACAAGTATATACAGATATAAGACTCCTTGCTTTTCATTTGTGGGCATTCTAAGTCAGAGAAGGCTCTTTTTACAAAAAATGTTCAGACCACCCTGCCATTGAATATTTTATGTTCTAGGATCTAGTTTCCTTGTACATCTGTAGGCAGCTCATGCTTTTATCTTCTCAGCTAAATTAGTTCCTGCATGCTCAAAAAGGGGAAGTGGTGAACTGCCCCCACGGAAGGCTTTATTTGGTTTTTAAAAGCGGGTTTGTTACAATCCTGCTGTGGTTATTATGGGAGACAATTTTAGCACTTTGAGCTGTGTGTTTTCCAGAGGAAGTGTTTAAAGAATTTTGCAAAATGTTGAAGGTTAACATTTCAGCCCTGCTAGTTGTTAAAGGTCAGGATGTTTTGTGATTAAGTTTGAGAGAAGTATTGGGTAAGGCGAGTGACAGGAATGAATATGGATATGTAACAGTGCATGCATTCCCACACTTTCCTGTCCTTATAACTTTTCAATATACACTGAAAGTTCTTGGCATTTTATTTCTTCTTCAACTGAAGACTTTGTTGTAAACAACTCAAAGGGCTTTTCCAAGTGTTAGTGGGTGGTAATTTTGCATGCAAACAATAGCCCAGTGTTACCATGCTGAAAGAGGGCACTGACAAAGGTCATGATCTTTCTTAAATTATGGATCTATGTGGCTTGTATTTCCACATATGCAAAATCGCTTGACACAATACAATAGTGCTGCTTGTTTAGCACGCACGATGGGGATAATCTATTTGTTGGTACGATGATGTAGTAACTTGAAATGCCATACATGCTATAAAAAATCTGGATAGGTAAATTGATGTTTTGACAATGACAGAGATACTAGATAGTCTAATGCAAATTTAGTTTTATAGTTTATAATTGTGTTCTTACAATCATTACTTTGAATTGTAAATTGAGTGTTTGTTTCTTACCAAGGGAACTGTTGGTTTGATACCATGTAGAGAAATCATATGTGAAACCATATCACTGCTTCAGGTCCTGAAACATGGCAGGTGCTCTGTCGATGTTGTGGAACATATTATAGCCAAACAACTCATACTGTGAAGGACATATAATTATCTATAAGGAAATATTAAATATATATTAGGCCTAAAGATGTCTTTCCAAGAGAATAAAAGAAGAAATTGAAGAGAACCTAAAAGTGTCAATGGCTGACACTTCTTTCTCAAAGGTTACCGAAGGGCATATTACCACACATTTTCTCTCCATTTCAAAAATATTATTAATTGGGAAGAAGGATATGTGCCGATAGTGCTTTTTTAATCTGGCAGAAAGAAATCCTCTAAATTATAATTATGTTACACTTAATAAATTCTTGTTATGGGTCAGTGTGCTAACTGACTTAGATAGTGACCTTAGTTCTAACAACAACTGGATGAGATAGATAATATTACCTCCATTTCACAGATGAGGCAATTAGAACATAAAGCAATTAAATAACTTTCTTGTCTTTGAAGTAATAAGTGGAGAAGTCAGAATTTGAACCCAGGCGCTTTCTAACTTAAGCATTGTGATACATGCGACAATAGTTTAAAAAGTTAATACCTTCTGGTATCAGAGCACATGGCTAGAGGCTGTTGTCCACTTTGAGATCTAGTGCTAAAGCTCCATTCCGTGCTCTGCAGAGCTCAACATCCTCGTTGATTAGGCATGTGCTTCTTCCTTTCACTTTTATACACAATCCCATGTCTGTGCTGGTTTGTACAGTTAGCTTAATTTTTTAAATTACTCTGTTTTCAGCCACCTTCCTACCCTCCCTTCTCTCCCCCAGAGAACTGTATAGATTAAAAAGCAGAATTTTACCTGCTTATAGTTAATTTTAAAATTGCTCCAAGTGTAAAACTCTCTATAGCAACTCAAACAAGTGGCATTTTCAAGGAGATACGCTTATTATAAGTGGTTTTCTTGTTGTTTTAGTAGAATGGACAGTTCTGACTAGGTCTCCATCCCTACAGGGGACAGGACCGGAGCAAGAAGGTTCTGAGTACACAATAATGTTTTCGTTAGAAAGCAGGAGAAATAGTACTCAATTTTATTCACTAGTTAGTAATTGTAGGCTTGTGTGTTGCAAATCTCCCTTTAAGGCAGGCTTTTTCCAACTGCAGCGTTTGTCACTTAGTATCACTTTTACTTCTGTTGTGTCCCCAGCCACAGGCCACATTCTGCCAGCTCAGCAGATTCCACTAAGGCTGGCTCCTCCTCGTTCCTCCTTCTCTATCTCTAATCTCTCATCGCATAACTCAAGATTCAGCATCCTGCTTTCCAGTTGTGACATTTTAATTCACTGCCCCCACTTCCTGTGCTATTCTATTATTTTCAATTCTATTAGTGATAAAAGTATCATTTACTTATTATCAGTTTTTACATTTAACTTTATTTGTGTCTGTTTCATACAACAGTCTGTGTTGCATTTTTGCCAAAGCACATGAAAAGTTTCTTGAAGCTAGAATGTTTCTTTCCTTAATGCCAATGAAGGGCAGTTTTGAGTGCCAATAGCTACTGCTTTAAATTATAATAAAAACGACAAATAAATTAGAGTGCACGGCACCTCCACCTTTTTGCCCCAGTTCAAGTCCCCATTTCTCTGTATTTCCGTAGTTTTCTAACAGTCATCTATAGGCCTCTCTCTATTTATAAATGATTGTTGGAGTTATAGTGATATGTTTGTCTTATTCTTTTATATCCAGTCTGTCATCTCCTTTTTTAATGTTTCCCAAATTCACCTTTTCTTTTTCCTTTTACATATTCCACTATTGGTCAGATCCTCATGACAACATACCTGAGTTATGGATTTAGACTTATGGTTAATAGGTATAAATTAACTTCTTTCCCCAAACCTAATCTGTATAACTTCCTAAAACATCCTTACCATTGTGTTACCCCCAGTTACAGAAACTATAATGTCATCTTGGTCTATCAATTTTTTTAAATATATATATATTGTTTATAGAGAGGAAGGGAGAGGGATAGAGAGTTAGAAACATCGATGAGAGAGAAACATCGATCAGCTGCCTCCTGCACATCCCCCACTGGGGATGTGCCCACAACCAAGGTACATGCCCTTGACTGGAATTGAACCTGGGACCCTTCAGTCCACAGGCCAACGCTCTATCCACTGAGCCAAACTGGTCAGGGCATGGTCTATCAATTTTATATTCTTCAGACACATATACTATGTCTAGGACTACCTGCCCTATATAAATTTATTTTCCATTGCTCCCTAAAATATAAAGTCTACTTTGTCCAGACTGATTTCATTCATTATCTCTCCATATACACGACACTCATTCCTGTCGCACTTATTTCATTAAGTTATTTCTGGGATTGAAAATGTCTTGGCTACCTACTATGTTTTGCTTATACTCCAATTTGATTTCCCTGTGTCCTTGATTGAACATTGTCTAGACATCCAATCCTATTAGAATGAAAACTATCTTCCCAAAATGCCTACGGTAAAAATATTTTTTCTGTAATTAAATCATAAATTATTGTTTTTTTGCTCTATTCAACATTTAGATTGCGATGTCCTTAATGTTTTGATTAGATGTAATTTGTATTATGTTTAGATATTATTAAATGTTCAAGAAGCATGCTGGTTCAAAATTCTACCATAGTCCTCATTATCAACAAAGGCCTTGTACATTCGGAGGACAGGAAAAAAGTGGTCAACTTCCAAAGACTTGGATTTATCTTTGCTGAGTGACAAAGAGATTCTGGGAAGAATTCTAAGTCTTATTTATTTATTTATTTATTTATTTATTTTCTGCTTCTGAAATCGATAGTACTGTTAACAAAACTTACAGATTTCTGTGTTCATATCAGAAAATACTTTGTAAGATTAGATTCATGTAATTTTTAAAAAGTGCTTCAGCAAGTCACATGCTATGCTCACTCTAAATTCAAAAGTGCGAAGGCCCCTCCCTTATTTTCTCAGAGCATAGCTTTAAGCAACTGAAATGCATCCAAGTGGCTAAACGGACAGAACCTAACTTTAGCTCCCTCCTGATCATCTGTGCTGTATATTCTCACCATTGTGGGCTATTAGTCTCATGGCTTTGTTTCTTAGTCCCTGGACTGCCTGGTTGATGGGCTTAGGGTGTGACTTTGCTCATTTCCTTTTTGTCACCTCACAAAGCCCTGGTTTGTTTGGTTTATATGAGACCTCTGTGCTGCCCAGCTAAGCCTGGCTTCCTGTGCTGTTCACTGTGTCACCATGGTCCCAGCTCAGTTGGAAGAGAACCAGCCAAGGGTCTGAAAGTCTACTGAGTTTTTAATGACTTTTGCAAATTTCTCACTTATCCTTCAATGCTAGCAACAGCTAGGTCAGAGCAGAAGGTAGTAGGAGTGACTCAAATATTTAGGTTTTAGCACAATAAAAATGCTTAGTTTCCTGCTGGGTGAAACTGCTGGGGTAAGAGAAAGAGTACAAATTCTAGGGCAGAGCACTATTTTCTATTGTGTGAATGTGTTTTGGCTTACAAATACTCCCCACTACCTTACGTTAGTGTCAGACATTAAGAGTTTGCCATCTCTTCAAGTTGGCACTTTAGGGAATCACTCACACCCATTCTAAGATGTAGGAGAATTTTGGATCTGGGGTGAGCCACAGTCTGGATTTGCAAAGGATAGCAGTGACCCCATAGTCAATATTAGGAACAGATGGACCTTTAATAGTGCATAAGGAATAGCCTTTTTAGAGGAGAATGGAGGACCTACTTCCTATGTACACTGAATGCAGATGTTTCTTTCCCAGCCAAGTATGGACTCTGCAAAAGAGGTTTCTTTTGAAAGAGTTGGCCCTTGTGGAGAATCATTCTATCAGAAGGACATTTTCAGGTGTCTTCCTTACAATTAAATCTCTAAATGCGGATATGCATTCAAGAGACATTGGTCAGGCCTGTAGATGTGATAGGACAGGCTTACATAATTTAGAGGGTAAATAGTCAACCTTCCGAAAACAGTGCACACCACCCAAGGGCAAGCAAAAACCACTTGCGTGTAACCCATGTCTGTGAAATCTTTGGAGGTTTGTGGTAGGCCTTGGAGTGAAAGTTTAAGGGAGTCTGTATCAATTTACATGTAAGTCGTTATAGCCACTATGGAAAGTAGTATCTAGGTTTCTCAAAAAATTTAAAATAAAATTACCATAGTACCCAGCAATCCCACTTTTGGTTATATATCCAAAGAAGATGAAATTACTATCACGAAGAAGTAACTGCATGCCCATGTTAGTTGCAGCCTTATTCACAATAGCCAAGACATGGAAACAACTTAAGTATCCATTGACAGATGAATGGATAACAGAAAATGTAATATACACACATATACACATATACACATTTACATATCGACAATGGTATATTATTCAGCCATAAAAAAAGTAGGACATCCTGCATTTGTGACAATATGGATAGACCTTGTGGACATTTGCTAAGTGAAATAAGTCAGACAAAGGAAGATAAATACTGTATGGTCTCACTTATAAATATGGAATAAAAACAAGAACTCATAGAAACAGAGAATAGAATGGTGGTTGCTAGGGGCTTTGGGGTAGGGAAAATGTGGAAATGTTGGACAAAGGGTCCAAACTTTCAGTTATAAGATGAATAAGTTTTGGGGATCTAATGTACAGCATGGTGACTATAGTTAACAATACCATATTATATACTTGAAAATTGCTATGAATGTAGAGGTTTAATGTTCTCACTGTAACAACAACAATAAAGCAACAAGAAAATGGTAATTAAATGGTAATTATGTGAGGAAAGGTTCTATTGACTACCTTATTGGGGCAAAACATTTCATAATACATGCGTATAAAATCATCATATTGTACACCTTAAATTTATACAATGTAATATGTCAATTATCTATACTAATAAAAGGATAATATGCAAATTGGTTATGATGCCCTCACAGTCACAACCAGATGTGCTAATTAGTCATGACCAGTATGCAAATTGACCATCACTCCAAAACACAAGATGGCTGCCCCCATGTGGCCACAAGATGGCCTGCAGGAGAGGACAGTTGGGGGGGACCAGGCCTGCAGAAGAGGACAGTTGGGGGGGACCAGCCTGCAGGGGAGGGCAGTTGGGGGTGACCGGGCCGGCAGGAGAGGGCAGTTGGGGGTGACCATACTGGCAGGGAAGGGCAGTTGGGGGCGATCGGGCTGGCAGGGGAGCAATTAGGCATTGATCAGGCTGGCAGGGGAGTGGTTAGGGGGTGATCAGGCTGGCAGGCAGGTGAGTGGTTGGGAGCCAGCAGTCCTGGATTGCGAGAGGGATATCTGACTGCCTGTGGGATCGGGCCTAAATGGGCAGTTGGACATCCCTCGAGGGGTCCCAGATTAGAGAGGGTGCAAGCTGGGCTGAGGGACGCCACCCCCACCCCCACAGTGCACGAATTTTGTGCACCGGGCCCCTAGTATAGCAATAAAGCTGAAAAAGGAAGCTGAAGTGAGTCTAGGTGCCTTGATTGAGTTCACTATCAAATAGTGCTGCTTATTTATTTTTGCTTTGTCACCACACACACACACACACACACACACACACCTAGCACTATTATGTGGTAGTTTATATGAAGTATATATTGTATAATTATTACATAGTGTTTTACTATATTATAAAAAATCCACAATAAATCCACACTTCTGAGATGATACTCTATTTTAATTGGGAATGAGAAAAACATGTCCAGAAATTGAGATGTTGTTATATATTCTTAGAATTTTTGAAGACTGACTTGGTGATTTGGAGTGCTAAATTGAAGGTAGACTTTAAGACCACCTGACGTTGTACCCTTTCCAAAGAATGATCTGGAAATTCCATTTCTCAAAGTAGCTGACAGTTCTTCCATATATTCTGAGGTGTGCATGATGCATACCAAAAATTCCTACATTTTCTACACAAGGAATATTCTTCTCTAATCCATTTGCTTTTTCATATGTTAATTAATTTACAGTTATAAATCCTGATATAAATATTTAGAATAAGAAAATAAGTTATATAATTTCAAAGAGTTTAAGCATAAGGAAGTAAGCTACTAATTTTTGAAAGGTGTTTTTTTAAGAGTATGAATTTAGTCTTTTAATAAAACTTGGAAGTCATTATTTAGGCTGGCTTCTAGTTTCAGTTCAGTATTTCTCAATGAAAAATGTAATGAAAAGTAAAATGGGCCCTAGCTGGTTTTGCTCAGTGGGTAGAGCGTTGGCTTGTGGACTGAAGGGTCCTGGGTTCGATTCCGGCCAAGGGCACATGCCTGGGTTGCCGGCTCAGATCCCCAGTAGTGGGTGTGCAGGAGGCAGCCAATCGATGATTCTCTCTCATCATTGATGTTTCTATCTCTCTCTCCCTCTCCTTTCCTTTCTGAAATCAATAAAAATATATTTAAAAAAAGAAAAGCAAAATGGGAAGAGGTAATTGAAACATAATTTTTCCCTAAAATGATATTTTATCCTTAAAGAATATTCAATAAGTAATAACCTTAAATTTTCAAAAATATCACCTTTTCTAAATTGGACCCTTTAAAAATTATGGCTCATGAATTTCTCCACATTTTAAAAAATAACTTTTTAGAAAAATGATTACATGGAAACTTAGTATAGTGCTAGGAATAGTTAATTCAGTTATACAATCAATGAACTACTTATAATCATCACTTTGAAAAAGAAATTTTCTTACAGGAATACCTTAGTGTTTGAAGGTGTGAACTCTAGAACAAATTTCTTAGGTTCAAATCCTACCTCTACCATTTACCAGCTGTGTAACTTTGGGCAAGTTATAGACATTTCTGTGCCTCGATTTACTCTTCTTAAAAAATGGAGATAAAAATAGGACTTAAGTGGTTGCTAGGAGGATGAAATGAGGTTATGTAAGTACTTAGACTATATCCCTGGCATCTATAGAGTTTTATGTAGGGGTTAGCTGTCATTTTTATAAAAGCACAAGGTTTCAAACTAGAGTCCTGAAGGCTGTTCAGACATTTAAGTATCAGAAGAATGATGCAAATTTTTAGCTTATCTTGACAATAAAAAAGATCTGGTCATATGGTAGCAGGGGTTAGTGGCCATAACTCTTCACACTCATGGGCCTGCTGCTCTCATTCTGCTCAAGCTATCCTTCCTTGCAGCCCTGGGTGGAGCCACAATGCTTTCAAGGCCAAGAACCTTGATGGAGCAGAATTTGTGCTGATGGGCACACCCAGGAATGGGCATTCCTGCTCTCCCCTCATCTTTTGAAGTTAAATACTTTTTAAAAAATATATATTTCTTTATTGATTTCAGAGAGGAAGGGAGAGGGAGAGAGAGATAGAAACACCAATGATGAGAGAGTCATTGATCGGCTGCCTCCTGCACACCCCCCACTGGGGATTGAGCCCGCAACCCAGGCATGTGCCCTTGGCTGGAATCGAACCTGGGACCCCTCAGTCTGCAGGCTGACGCTTTATCCACTGAGCAAAGCCGGCCAGGGCTTTTTTTTTAAAAATACTTTTTTAAAAAAAGTGAGATAGCCAAAGTTTAAAGAAAGGTTAGTAAAGACTAAATCAAATTATTTCCATAAGATCTGTCAGGAAATGTCTTGAGACTGTCCTTTTCTTTTTCTCCTTTATTTTATGCTCTTGCAGTTCATTGAGTTTCAACTCTGCTCGCCTTTGGCCCCATCCTGTGGTCATTCATTTGTGTGTACTGTCGATGGTCTTCAGTGAGATTTAGTATTTAAAATTGAAAGTGCATTAACGAACACAAGATAGCTCCCAAGTGACATCTATCCTCACCCATCTGCCCATGTTTAGTGCTCCCTTCGTCTCTTTATCATTTCTGTGCTTAAACTGACCCTTCTTTTTCATGTCTCTCCCCCCACCCCAGTAGACAAGACTCATTAGCTAGTCTAACAGAAAAAAGCAACCATGAAAACAAATCCTTTCAGGGAAAACATCAGTGTTGAAATATTTCATTTTCACACCATTACAAATGTTGTTTTAGTCCATGATACTCTGAACATCTAGATCCTATAATGATAAGCACATCACTCAGACCTGACATTATTTAATTTACCTGAACAAATTAAGACAGTTTTCAGGTACCCTTTTTTCATCTGATTTATGAAAGGAATAGTTTAAATATTTGTGGTTACATATGCGTTAACACCCTGATGTTAAGGTGATAAAATACTCAAATTTGTCTAAACTTATATCATGTTTTTATTTTGTATATTATAAGAACTTAGTAGAGAATGTCACCCATATAGGCTGACTCATTTTAAAACATCCTTTAGAAATGTGTTACAGTGTTATGCATGAAATTACAGATTTAGATGGTATTCTTCATGGTTTCCCTGACTTGCAAGAAATAGATAACAATATGTTATGCATTTCATTATATTCTGCTTCAGGTTTTCAGTTGATCATTTAATGGCAAACTTGTTCTTTTCTTTATGTGTGATATTCAGATTAATTTTGAAGCTGACCTTTTTGCAACGCATGGAATATTTTTGCTGCTTCAGCTTACCATAAATTGTTTTATCCCTTCATACTCTCCTTTATAAAAAAAAATTTTTAAATTGATAATTATTGTCCTGACATACTATCTCAGGAAACTTGATTTGTTTTGCAACATAAAAATAGCAGCACACTGGAACTTAATTTGGGAGCATCACTTCTCCATCACATCTCTAAAGTGTGACTTTTCAAACTCTGAGACAGGTAGAAAGATAGACAAAGGTCTCATCTTCATTGTTTGGCTCCTATTTTAAAATTAATTTAATTTAAGAGTATTAATTTTAAGTTAATTTATATATTAATAAGCAAATTAATTTTAAAGTGTAATGCATTCAATAGATAATAAAATTATCTTTCAAAATTTAAAAATTTATTTTAAAAATTAAAAAAATAAACATAAATATGTATAGTTTGCAAAGCTTGCTTTCCATACTGGCAGAGTGCCTAGAACATACTTACTATATGCCTGTTGACTGACCTATTTTATCCTATATACTATCCAAGATGCTTACTTGTTTAGAGAAACATTTTATAAAATAGTTTTACATCCAAGGAACCATAATGGTATAAACTCTGGAGAGCTCTGTCAGGCAGCCTCAAATAAAAAATTTGACTCCAATGTTTGATTCTATTTTTGTGGCATGGGGACTATCTGTCAAGCAAAGAGCTTCCCGAGGAGAGTGAGTAGGTTGTTTAATCCCTACCTTCCTGCTGGTCGCCATTTTTTCTTCCCAATACTCGGGAGTTGAAGAACTTTTATACAGGGAATGGAATTTCATGTGGAGAAGAGAATGGTAGGAAGAACATACTATCTTCAAATAATTCTATCTACATTAATAAAAGAGAAACATGGTAATTAGCGTACGACCGCTACCCTTCCCATTGGCTAATCAGCATATCCTTATGCAAATTAACTGTCAGC
>NW_005363247.1:437724-439523 GCF_000412655.1 Myotis brandtii | reverse complement strand
CTCGAGCCCCCCCCCCCCCCCCCCCCATGGCCCACAGGCTCTGATTGTAGCAAGGCTGACGGCCGGCAGGCGGGCGGGGTGGTGGGTGGGTGGGTACTGCAAAGCAGGTGCAGCTGCGAGCATGGCTGAGCGCAGTGGGCGCGGCGGCGGGGTGTGCACAGGTGGGCAGGGCTGCACAATATCCCCCGCTGAGCCTCTAGTCTTTTAATAATGACTAAGATATCCTCTCTCCAGCCGAAAGTTCTACAGCAGAATAAAGCAAACACATACTTGAAGAAGCCCTGGTAGAGTCTCTGGGTTAGGAAAAGTCAGTGACTGCTCTGCTTGGAGGTTGGGGGGTTGGGGGAGGGGTAGTCCGGGAGATTTCCCAAAAAGCCTCCATTTGAGCAGACTTTCAAAGGTGAGCATGTGCAGAGTGCTTCATGCCATGACACAGTCCACCTTTGAAGAAAGCCCTGGGTGAAAATCAAGAGTATTTCTCTTCAATGTCAAACTGTCTGTTTGGAGGAGAGAGTTGTTTCTGTCACTTGATCTACACTGACCACTCCTGAGTTGTGGCATAGTGTAGCATGCAATGGCTGAAACGCAGGAAGTGCCTTTCAAATTGCTGATTTAAAAGTGAATCATGGGACAATATTTTTCTTTATTAGGTTTAGCAATAATTCAGCTAATTCTATTTATGACTATTTTTGCTGATAATTTTTTTTAAGAAGGTGAGAAATTCTGTGGGATTAAAAAAAAAGTGTTGCTGTTAGGTGGCTCAGCATATGAAACACTTGTCGTTTACATTGCCACATGTTAACTTTATTAGAGGATCATTCTGTGAGATAAGTGAACTCAATTTTCTCTTTCTACTCATTGTAGATTACCAAAGTACTATGTCATCAGAAAGGCTGATCATATTCAGAAAATTGTTTTACAATCTTGTGTGTAAAGATAATTGTATTTAATCAAAATGAAAGTACAAATCATTTTAATTAGATAATTTGCATTCTTATGAGAAATTTTTATGAGATTCTTATTAGATGTTTAATAGAAAAAGAGTTAAAAGTTTAATTTCATATTTCTAAGAAACATTTTCATGATACAATTTCCTTGAATTTTATTTTAACGCTCAAAAAATAAAACAACACTCCAAAGAATTCATTGTTTTCTTCCATACTAAAATGGCAGGCTTGCCCTAGTTCATTTGGCTCAGTGGATAGAGCATTGGCCTGTGGACCAAAGGGTCCCAGGTTTGTTTCTGGTCAAGGACACATACCTCGGTTGCAAGCTCTTCCCCGGCCCGGGTCCTGGTCAGGACTCCTGCAAGAGGCAACCAATTGATGTGTTTCTCTCACATTGATAGTTCTGTCTTTCCCTCTCTCTAAAAATCAATGGAAAAATATCCTTGGGTGAGTATTAAAATAAATAAACAAATAATAAAAAATCATTCATCAAAAATAAATAAATAAAAACAATAAAATGGCAGGCTTCACTTGTTTTTTGGAATTTTACTGTGTAAAGTACTTAGCTATTCATTTTTTTTAAGATCCTGAAAATAATTGTTAAAAATTAGCAGAAATTAATTATCAAGTTTCTCAGAGGATGTTTACACGTGTATTATCTCTATGTCCGTTATCTCTAGGTGGGTACTGGAAATACCCGGGGGAACACCTTGGGAAGTGTATGATTGACCACTGTGCTGTACAAAATAAAATTGAATGTAAACTGTAATTTTTTAAAATTAAATCTTTATTGTTTAGATTATTACAGTTGTTCCTCTTTTTTCCCCCCATAGCTCCCCTCCCCCGGTTCCC
>NW_005363247.1:417011-436289 GCF_000412655.1 Myotis brandtii | reverse complement strand
GGGGTCTCAGGGGATCAACAGGGCGGAGCAAGCAGCTATGGTTGCTCCTCAGGCCTACCCTAAGAGGCTCCACGTCTCAGTGTCCTGGTAATCGCTGCAAGCACATCTGAGAGAAAGCCGCCCTCGAGTTCAGACTGCCAGCAGACAGTCCAGTTTCTCCCCGTATGAGTCTGCGTCCCCAGAGACTCTCCCGGAACTGGAGTTCAGAGCAGTCGGGAGCTGACTCCCTCCTGGTAATCGCTGCAAGCACATCTGAGAGAAAGCCGCCCTCGAGTTCAGACTGATGCCAGACAGTCCAGTTTCTCCCCGTATGAGTCTGCGTCCCCAGAGACTCTCCCGGAACTGGAGTTCAGAGCAGTCGGGAGCTTGAGACTCCCTCCCGATTGAAAAAGACAACCGTGTCCTCAGTTGCCAGCCCTTTCCATGTGCGCCTCCGTACCTCTGCACTTTACTTCCACACCTCCTCTGAGTCTCAGTGTGCTTTTCTCTTTCCTTCTAGTTGTAGAATTTCCACTCAGCCAGCCTTCCTGTGGTTCTGGATGATGCCTGTTTTGTCTTTTGGTTGTCTTTTTGAAGTGGTTGTGCGAGGCAGCAATTTCTGGTGTTTACCTATGCCGCCATCTTGGTTTCTCCTAAACTGTAATTTTTTCTTAAAAAAAGTTAAAAATGCATTATTTATCTGGGAAAGTTGGGAGATGGTCTGACTGATTCTGAAGATGAGTAAGTCGATCATTTATTCACTCAATCACTCATTCATCCAGAAAATTTTTTTTTTCTCAAGTGACTATTACTTAAAAAACACTCGTGGTTCTCATTTATAAGCTACTGTAAATAAGTAAGGAGCTGGTTCTTTCAGCAATTGTTAAACAAGGTAGTGCAATTTAAGAAAAAAGGTATAGCTTTAGAATCAGACTGATCTGGGTTAGAATCTGAGCTCTGCCACACACTAGCTGTGTAACTTTTACAGTTTGTTTAATGTCCTGGTTTTGAATATCAAACAAGATAAAACCTATAAGTTCCTATAACAATGTCTGATATGAGTAGCTATTCAACATCTACCATTACAGCCAGGCAAATAGGCATGATTAATTTTAAAAATTAGCTTATTTGCTCCTGTTCTAGTAATGACTAGTCTCAGTCTATTAGGCTACTTTCAAGATTATTTTGAAAGCCTGGTGGAATGGTGACCAATAAACAACACTATATAATGATGACTGTTCATAATTATTCATGTTTAAACAGCTTGAATAAACATTCATAATTGTTTCACATTTTAAAAAGGCAATTCTACCCTAGCAGGTTTGACTCAGCAGATAGAGCATTGGACCGTGGAATGAAGGGTCCTGAGTTCGAGTCCTGTCAAGGACATGCACCTCAGTTGTGGGCTTTGATCCCCACCAGAAACAAGGGTGCGTGCGGGAGGCAACAAGTCCATGTGTTTCCCCCTCCTTTCCACTCTCTCTAAAAAAAAAAAAAATCAATGGAAAAAATATTCTTGGGTGAGCATTAACAAAATAAATAAATAAATAAAGCCTTAAAAAGAAAAAGCAGTTCGGTTTGTGAGCAAAGAAGTCTGCTTTTGACGTTAGGAAAAGGAGCTGTTAATAGTGTTAAATTTCATTAAATTTGTATGTTTTAAAATTTTATGTAAAGAAAACAGTTCTAATAATTATTTATTTTTCACTCACATAAGTGAGAGATACAAGTAAGTTTAAAAGGTTCTTTTTAGTTTCTTTAATGATTTTCATAACTTACAAACCTCTTCTTTAAGACTGACAACAAATCTTTTGCCTGTGAGTTCACTTCTCCATATTTCTCAGATACTCAATTTCAAATCTTTTTTTTTATTTTTTATTTATTTTTTATTTTTTATTTTTTAAAAATATATTTTATTGATTTTTTACAGAGAGGAAGGGAGAGAGATAGAGAGTTAGAAACATCGATGAGAGAGAGACATTGATCAGCTGCCTCCTGCACATCTCCTACTGGGGATGTGCCCGCAACCAAGGTACATGCCCTTGACCGGAATCGAACCTGGGACCTTTCAGTCCGCAGGCCGACGCTCTATCCACCGAGCCAAACCGGTTTTGGCAGTTTCAAATCTTTTGAACATTATTTTCTGCCTGGGGCCTTTGGAAATAACTTGTATGGAAATAACATCTGTAAAATAATACTGTGCTGTAGTCACATATGTCCTCTTCTCTGTGTGTTGGTATTCTTTTGTCTTATAAGAGTTAGAACAGAATACAACTAGGGTTTGAAGTGGTCTAAAAAATCTTGGATCACCTGGGTCTGGTCATTTAAAGACTATAGAATCTAATGTAAATAGGAAAGATTCAATTATAGAAAATAAATCTGGGTTTATGTTATTAACGACTTGGGCTTATTGTTGCACTTCATACATCCTTGGCCTCTCTTTCAGAGAAACCAATTCTTTAAATGTGTATTCCTAGACCTAATATCATAATCTTTGCACTAAAATTTATCTACATATATTTGAATTTTCAGAGACTTCTCCTGTCAGAGGAATATCCTGGCATCTATGAACCATTCATGGTGGTGTTGTTGGGTAACTACAGGGTATTTCAGCTTTGCATTTTCCATTGGTAACATCTGCTTTTCTCATTTGCTTTAGTTATATAGAAAGCTCTCAGAGGATGTCAAATGCCCTTATTCCTTTCCTGGATATTCTTTAAAGTATATTTTCATACTTCCCCACTAATTAAATTCTTCCTTTTCCTTTTCCTGTTTAAAAATTTCATTGTGTTATGCAAAAATGGAGATCTTGATATCTGGGAAATGGGCTACATTATCATTTACTCCTTGATTTGTCAAAATAGGAAATGATTCCACCAAATAAGAAAAGAAATATGAATATAATCTTTACTCTTTTAGACAGTGTAGTCAGCAAAGTTCAATGTGAAGTAGGTTGGAGATTGTGGAGAGGCAAGAAAGAGACCAGAGCATACTAGCTCCATATTACTCATATGGAAATGCTTAAAATTTGTCTACCAAGTTTTAAAACATATTATCTATGTTACCTAAGCTGAAGATGATAACATAGATTTTTTTTATCAGTTTTCCTAGGTTGCTAATTACTGTTCTGAATGGATTTCAACAATTATCCAACTTTAGGATCTCCACTATGTTACTCCAAATAGTCTAAGGCAGTGGTTCTCAACCTGTGGGTCGCGACCCCTTGGGCGGTCGAACGACCCTTTCACAGGGGTCGCCTAAGACCATCCTGCATATCAGATATTTACATTACGATTCATAACAGTAGCAACATTACAGTTAGGAAGTAGCAACGAAAATAATTTTATGGTTGGGTCACAACATGAGGAACTGTATTTAAAGGGCCAGAAGGTTGAGAATCACTGGAAGGGTTCACCATCACTGGCCATAGTAGTGTCTTCTTACAATCTGTGTCAGCCATTCTAAAGTAAGATAAGCCATTACATAGCCATTCCAAATTTTAAAAGTTCAGGATCTGGATAATTTTTGTCACATTTGAAGGAATGTTCTTTAGAAAGAAATAATCAACTAAAAATCTTTTGTGCAGTGAAGGAAACCAACAAAACAAAAAGACAACCTTCTAAATGGGAGAAGATATTTGCAAATGGTATATGTGACAAGGGGCTAATACCAAAATACATAAAAAAATGAATACAACACAACATCAAAAAACAAAGAACCAGTAAAAAATGGGCAGAGGACCTAAATAGACATTTTCGCAAAGAAGATATACAGATGGCCAACAGACATAAGACAAGATGCTCAATATCACTAATAATCAGGGAAATTCAAATCAAAACCTCAATGCAATATCACCTATACCTTTTTAGAATGGCAGTTATCAAAAAGTCAACAAATAACAAGTGTTAGTGAGGGTGTGGAGAAAAGGGAATATTCTTACACTGTTCTTATAATTGTATATTGGTGCAGCCACTATGGAAAACAGTATGAACATTCCTCAAAAAATTAAAAATAAAACTGCCATATGATTCGGTAATTCCACTTCTGGGTATTTATCCAAAGAAAACAAAAACACTAATTTGAAAAGGTATATGCACCCCTATGTTTATTGCAGCATTACTTACACTAGCCAATATATGGAAGCAATCTAGGTATTTACTGATAGGTGAAAGAATAAAGAAGATGGGGAATATATAATGGAATATTATATTACTCAGTGATAAGAAAGAATAAAATTTTGCCATTTATGACAGTACGGATGGACCTAAAGGGTATTATGCTAAGTGAAATAAGTCAGAGGAAGACAAATACCATATGATTTCATTTATATGTGGAATTTATAAAGCAAAACAAATGAACAAAAAAAAACACACCAAAAAAACAGACTCATAGCTACAGATAACAAACTATGGTTGCCAGAGGAGAGGGATGAAAAGGTGAAAGAGAATAAGAGGTACAGATGTCCCATCCTATATAATAAAAGGCTAATATGCAAATTGTCCCCTCAACCAGGAGTTCGACCAGGAATTCGTGCACCGGGCCTTTAGTTATAAAATAAGTCACACATGTAATGTTAGCATAGGGAAAAGAGTAAAAACTACAGTAATAGCTTTGTATGGTGATATGATCATCACTTATTGTAGTGATCATATTGTAAGGCACATGAGTGTTGAATCACTATGTTGTACACCTGAAATTAACATAATATTGTATGTCAGTGATACTTTAATGTAAAAAAGAAATCAACCACATGTCAATTAGAATATGTCAAAGGACAACATGTTTAAATTTACTTTTAAGAAACAAAACTGACATAATGTCAATTTTAAAACAGATTCCATTTCAGCCCTAATGATTACTAGTATATAAGGAACTGGTAAAAGCCAAGTGGAGTTTATATGATACATTGACCATATCTTGTATTTAAAATACAATTTCTGGTTAGAAAACTAGCTGAGTCTTCAACATGCCATCACTCAGTTATCCATAACAATGGCAGTTATTTCTGAACCTTTCTCTCCTGATATTATTTGATTTGTTAGTTTTTATAAATTATGTATAATATATGATTATTAGTACAGGTCAAAAAATAAAAAGTAAATAAAGTGAACAGTAATTCTGCACTCTTCTTGAGACAGCCAATCATATCAGTTTTCTGTGGACTTAAATTTATTATTTTATTTAATCAATTGTGCGCATAAACAACATAGTATATATTTCCCTTTTTATGAAAATGGGTGTCATAGACATTCTACATGGACTAAACAAGCAGATGTAACTTACTTTTTAAATAGCTGCATGATATTCCGTAGTGTGGACACACCAGCTTCCTTGTGATGATAATCAAGCTGTCGCTACATTATTGTTACGACAACCATTGCACAGTGGAGCATTGTTTACTTTGCATTTTATTCTCTGTATAGTTACTTTTATTTATGATCAATAATTGATTTCCATTTACTGAATTTATATCTCCTGTGTAAAACTTCTAATTTTTTCTACTTCCCCTTCCTTTATTTTATTATGAAAATCTATGAAGATACAAACCAAAGCAGAATTGTATTAAGAACAACAAAATGAAAACCAAAAACCATACAACAGCAATGTTTTATAAAAGATAGACACTATTTACAAGATTTAAAATAGAAAACTTTAGCATTCTCCAAGCTTTTTGATACTATTATAAAAATGAAGCAAAATGGAATATGTGCACATAACAGATAATCGTTCAACAAAAAATCCTTTCCAACTTCTGCTTTCAAAATACTGACTATACTGATTTGTGGCTGACTCATTGCTGATACTTTGAATTTAGGAAGTTGAACTACTTTTGAAATAGTAGGAAAAGGTCAGTTTTTATCTTTGGGGGGATCTATAATAAGTAAGTTTAAATGTCCTAAAATTCAGGACTTTTGTTATATTAAAGTTGGCCAAACTGTAAGGAAAGGAACTAAATAGAACTAACAGAGTGAATAAGTAATATTTAAAAAGCCACAGGTTACTAAAACTTTGCTCTCTATTGAGAATGGATTACTTTTTAAAAACTACTTTTAATTTTTAATAAAATAGAAGCTCATTATAATTGTGATATTTGTTTCACTTTTCTTGAGAAACTAGATTTTAAAACATAGTATACTATCAGATACTTAATGATGCCTAATAAATATCTTTGGTTTTATTTATTTATAAAAGAAGTGAGATTTTAAAAAATTAACAAAAAGTATTAGAAAACACAGTTTTACCCACATGTTAACTTTACACTTGTTCCCAGATTTAACTTAATAACATTTCTTAAACTAATCATCCATAAAATACTGATTAAACTTGTGTTCCATGATATGTATGCCCAACCTGAAATATTGTGAAATTTCCTCTATTAAATATTTTAAATTTCAGTTGCTATGCACACTTGAGAAAACAACCTTAGATTTAATAATTTGTTACAATAAATTTAATTTCTTGTAATAATCTTCCTCTTTCTGTTCTATTTTTGAGTGGAAGAGGAGGGAAAGGGGAAGATTTCTTTATCTGCTCCATTCAGCACAGTCTTACTAACTTTTCTAATTTGTTCCAATACTTCATTCAATCACTGGCCAGCAGATACTACCCTTTCCCCCACCTACACTTTGCAATAAAATTTTCCTGTAGAACATTGTTTATGGATTTATCTGCATCCATTGATATACAGATTTTGATGTCATGTCTCAAAAAGAGAAAATAAAGCTTTTTCCTTCACATCTCTGACTTTTTTCCTGCCTTAAATAAAAGCATTTTAATGCACAAATTAAAGTATTTTAGCTAATGATGGGGAGCACAGTTTGCCACTCACCCTAAAATATGCCTCTTTAGGATAGTGATCATTTTTAGCTGGTTATTTTTAAGAAACAAACACTCAGAAAAAAACCTTTGCCCTTCCCCTAACTCCCTGAAAGAAATTTAGATGGAGGACCTGCTCTAGGAAGAGAGCTATCATCACAGATAACTATAGTCTAATCTGAACTAGGTATGACAAGCAAGGTCCTTTTGATTAAAGTCCTCTCTGTGTCTCATTTTTAAAGATGGCTCATCAAACATTTATTTACAAAACATTTGCTTTTGTATCTTCATGTGAATCCATTAAAAAAATAATTCTTTATTGTTGAGAGTATTACATATGTCCCCTTTTCCCCCCCATTGTCCCTTCCAGCCTACCTCCACCCCTGCCCCAGGCCTTCACCACCCTATTGTCTGTGTCCATGGGTTATGCATATATGCATATAAGGTCTTTGGTTGATTACCTCCCACCCACTCACCCTTCCCCTATCTTCCCTCCAAGATCCCGCACTCTGTTCCATGCTTCCAGTCTCTGGATCCACTCCAGATGTGAATCCATTTTGCACTTTGAAGTTTCAAACCACAACCTCCACTTTGTCCTTAGGTCAAGATGGCCTATAAGCCTCACTGCCCGATATAGCCTCAGGTCTCATATTCTTATGAAAGCCCCATATGTATATACATAATTGATTCGGTTATGTTCTCCAGTTAATGTTAATTTGATTAGTCGAGACAGAAGAATTTAGAAAGTGAGGATGAAAATTATATTTTTGGCCCTACACCCATTTTAGAATAGTCATAGATATGTTGCTGTGTGTAATATTGTGCTTATAATTAGTCACAGGATAAGATTGGATATTAATAATTATTGATTAGGCAGGAAAAAATAATGCTGTTTAGTCACAATACCATTTCTAACATTTGAGACATAGCAGTCATTAGGATAGCTTTACCCTTCCCCACAGAATTTCAGTAATAACTTAATTAACTTATCACATAAGAGCTAAACTGTCTGAGACAGAAGAACTGGTGATATTACATGAGCTATCTGAAGATAATGCTAATAACAACAAAACTTGTAAAGAGAAAATATTATAAAATAATTAATAGGATTTCAATATGCTTATTCACTTTCTTTAGATAATTTTCTCTAAGGAAAAATTCTCTTTAGATTCGGTTAAAAAACTATTTGAAATCAGTTGTAGATTTTGATGAAATTGATTTTCCTTTTTTTAAAAAAAATATATATTTTTTTTATTGATTTCAGAGAGGAAGAAAAAGAGAGAGAGATAGAAACATCAATGATGAGAGAAAATCACTGATTGGCTGCTTCCTGCACACTCTACACTGGGGATTGAGCCTGAAACCTGGGCATGTGCCCTGACTGGGAATCAAAACCTGACCTCCTGGTTCATGCTCATCCACTGGGCCACACTGTCCAGGCTTGATTTTCATTTATAAATAAAAGTCTTGTCTCATTAGTTTAAGCTCTCTGTACCTTTTTTCTCTCACATGCCAAGTGGGTCTCACCTGAAAGACTATGTTTTTAATTAAGCTTTCTATATCCAAGAAACTTTCCTTTGAAGAGTTAAGGGGTTTGATCACCACATTTTAGCAGGATAAAATTGTTATTTTAAGCTAGAGGCCAAAATTTGTGCACGAGGGGTGGGGTTCCTCAGCTCAGCCTGCACCCTCTTGCAATCCAGGTCCCCTTGGGGGATGTCCGTGAGGGATCGGGCCTAAACTGGCAGTCGGACATCCCTCTTGCAATCCAGGACCGCTGGCTCCTAACTGCTCACCTGCCTGCCTGCCTGATCTCCCCTAACCACTCACCTGCCTGCCTGATTGCCCCTAACCACTCTGTCTGACTGCCTACCTGATCGCACTTAATCACCTCTGCCTCGGCCCCCGCCACAGTGGCTTCATCGGGAAGGACATCCGGAATGACGTCCGGTAGGTTGTTTGGCTGTCCAGTCTAATTAGCATATTATGCTTTTATTATTATAGATTAGAATACAATTATTTATTTTATATGTTTATATAACATATAAAATGTATTTATTTAAATTAAAATAAAATGGTAATTTTGTTATTCAAACTTACCACATTGTTTTTCACACTCTTTAGAAAGTTTTGTTATGCCTATGAACAGGTGTTGTTTGTTAGTGTGTATGTAGGTGTGATGAAGTAATCTTCACTGAGTGGAGTAGAATAAGGCAAGGAGGAACTTAAAGAAGTTAGGGAACCACTTTTCAATTTCTAATTGAGAACAAATTCACAAGAAACCTCGGTCAAATGACAGAGTTGGGTAGGGTGTAAGAAAGAATGGCTACCAATAAAGATTTTCAAAATAAAAATGGTGAATTGTGGCTTGGCTGGTGTGGCTCAGTGGTTGACCGTGGACCTATGAACCAGGAGGTCATGGTTCCATTCCTGATCAGGGCACATGCCTGGCTTGCAGGCTCAATCCCCAGTGTGGGGCATGCAGGAGGCAACTGATCAATGATTCCCATAATTGATGTTTCTATCCCTCTCTCCCTCTCCCTTCCTCTCTGAAATCAATATATATATATATATATATATATTATAAATATATACTCTATATAATAAAAGCCTAATACACTAAGTATCTGACTGTTTGTTCAACCATTTGACCAGTTGCTATGAAGCGCACTGACCACCGCGGGTAGATGCTCCAAACAGTAGGTTAGCTTGCTGGGGTCCGGTTAATGGAGACTGGGCCAGATGGGCCGGACACGCCCTGGATGAATCTGTGCACCAGGCTGGTTTCGGCCCAATCCCTGCAGGCCAGGCCGAGGGACCCCACTGGTGCACAGACACCAGGCTTCTAATATATATATATATGAAAAAGGTAAATTGTGCTTTATCTTTCCTGGAGATATTTAAAATTGTTTTATTGTTTTGTTTTCTTCTCTGAACATGAGAACAAACCTTATATACCCTGTAGGTTTCCTTCTAGTTTGCCTATTAATTTCATTATAATTTAAAATCCTCAGTGAATCTGGAAATATAAAGAAGGAAAAATAAATCTAATTAACCTTAAAAATACTTTTAAAAAACTAGAGTACAATAGTTGAGCAAAAATGTAATTATATTTTAAAGCAAAAATGTAATTATATTTTAAAGCACACATTTATAGTCTTGGAACACCAAATAGAAACCAATACTTTAAAAAACTAGCTTATGCTTTTGGCCATTATGTTTTCAATTTCTCTTGTTTTGTTTTTTTAGTGACATATGTTTAAGTTTAAAGGGGAATTATTTTACATGAAAATAAGTAAAACTATTTAGAAATATACACAAAATATTTAATGGAAAAATATTTATTTACATAAAACTCCATATAATGAATATTTATGCATTTTAGTAAATATTGCCCATAAGGTTTTTTGTAATGTTATATTGTAAGAATACTTTTGTTATTCTTTATTATTAAATGCAATGTTCAAATTCATTTTAGAATAAAATACCACACGGTGGCACTATTTACCAAGGAATTGTTGAAGTATGGTGTCCTCGCAGGAATTACTGTCCTTCATAAAGGCTGTATTTTTTTGAGTGTGTCTGTCAAATTGGTCATCTATTTCAACTGTAGAAAATGAATACTGGATTCTTTAAGGGTGAAAATTCTTTTTATCCTATGAATTACTTTATGTATACAGAATCTTTTTAAGAGCCTATTATAAGTATGGAAAAAAACTTAGAAAACATGAATTTGGTTTGCTGATTTATACTTTTTGCATTTGCTTACAGATGAAAAGCATCAGAAGAAAGTGAATAGTAAATGCTCCCTAGAGGTTAGAATTTTTACCAATGTGTATTTTCAATATATACAACAGCATTAGTTGAATAATGGTAGGTGTTTTAAAATGAGAAGCCAAAGCATGTAAGCATGAATATAGTGGACTTAGAGCTGCAGGTTGCTGAAGGACAAGATTGAAGAAATGCTAATAGAGAACCCCCTTCTCTTTTTTGATGGTCATACCCATTTTCCTTGTCAAAAGTCCATCATTAAATATTTTCTATTTTGTTTAAATAATGAGACCTTAATATATATATATTTGGAGAAATTTTCTTCATTTTCTCACTTTGCTTTGTGTAAGATAGCCTCTTCATCTACCAAAACAAAGCTGTGATGAAGTTGCTAACTGGGTTCTACGGTCTTATGTAGGATATAATGAACAACATAAACTGATGAACAAAAATAGATCCAGAGACTAAGAAACACTGAACAGACAGTCCAACCTCAGAGAGAAGGCAGGGGAGCAGGGGCGAATTAAAATCAGCAACTTTATTTTTAAAATATATTTTTATTGATTTCAGAGATGAAGGGAAGGAGAAAGAGAGAGAGAGAGAAACATCAATGATGAGAGAGAATCATTGATCGGCTGCCTCCTGCATGCCCCACACTGGAGATGGAGCCCCCAACAAGGACTATGTGCCCTGACCAGGAATTGAACCGCAACCTCCTGGCTCATAGGTCGATGCTCAACCACTGAGCCACACCGGCCATGCTAAAATCAGCAGCTTTAATTGGGACCACGGGTATTTGGGTTTTTTATTAATAGGTAGAAGCAGGGAAATGAGGTATGTATAACACAAATTAACTGATAGTGCAGTTATTAGACTAATATGTAGCAAAGCCATTTATAATGAATACTAATTTGAGAAACTGGTTAATATATAGTTTAAAGTGAGAAAATAATACACAAAGTTAAAATCTGAAAGTAACAGGAATATCACATTGTATCTGTATCATGGTGATCACAATAATTACTTGTTCATTTTGACAGGAGACATGAGAATTTGTTTGTGTTCACATTTTTAGTTAATCAGCAAACAACTTCTCTGTGCTATATATTCATACCTACACTAATGTGCCCCTTTCTTCTTGAAATCCATGCATTTTTAAATTCAATAATTCTGCATATGAATTTTTACAATACCCACAGGGATTGAAATATAATTGAGTTTCTATTCTTATCATTAGCTGACAAACTAACTAAAAGTTAAGCCCTTAAGGAGTGCAGCCTGGTAGAAAAAAGGGTTCTGTGGCCTTAATCAGAACACATTGCTCACTGTGCATATCATTTGCTTAAATGATTATAATATAGTGAATTTCTAAAGTTGTAAGAAAAGTAAACATGAGACATGAAAGGCAAGCATTTGAATATTAGCAAAATCTTTGAGTATAACATTTTTTTCCTAGATATTTATCATTTTTCCCTAGACTTAAAAATGGCCAGCAGGTACATGAAAAGGTACTCAGCATCACAAATCATCAGGGAAATGGAAATCAAAACCACAATTAGATAACACTTCACACCTTTAGAATGGCTGGTATAAAAAACAACAACCCACACACAGAGAGAGAAAACAACAACATCAACAAAAGGTAAGTGTTAGCAAGGATGTGGAGAAAAGGGAACTCTTATACACTGTAGAATTACCATACGATCCAGCAATCCCACTCCTGGGTATATATCCAAAAGAATTGAAATCAGGATCTCAAAAGAGATATCTGCACTCCCATGGTCACTGCAGCATTATTTACAATACCCGTGACATAGAAACAACCTAAATATCTATAGACAAATGAGTGAATAAAGAACATGTAAAATATACAGACAATGAACTATTATTCAGCCTTAAAAAGGAAGGAAATTGTGTCTTTTGGGCATGATAAACAGTCATGGATGAACATGAATCCTGTCATTGGAGGACATATGCTAAGTGAAAAAAACCAGACAGAAGAATAAATACTACATAATCCTCCTTATACCAGGAATCTGCAACAGCCAATCTCATAGAAGCAGAGAGTAGAGTGATGTTTACAAAGGAATGGGAGGGGAGAGGGAGCCAGGGAGCCATTGGGCGAAGGATACAGAGCTGTGGTTATGCAAGATGAACATGAGGATGAGGGTCATGCCTTAAGAATGCTGGGGCAAGAAGCTAAAAGGAGCACAATTTCTGATGACAAGTGAAGTTACCACACATCTTCAGTTTGCTTGGCTTCAAACTTCCTTTATTTTTGATAGAAACAAACGAACAAACCAAAACTGCTACTTCAAATTTTGGTTTTCTGTTTCTGTTTTTAGTAGCATCAATTGATTCCTACCTGATGGCCTGACTCTTGCAGTTGAGCTGGTAAAGTGTGAGGGTTATGCTGGGCTGGACATAGGGCTCAGTCGTTCTCTGTGTGATCCAGAGGGTTTACTTAATTCTCTGTAAGGCAGTTCTTTCAGCTGCAAAATAGAATTAATAATCATCATTCTCATAGAATTGTTGGGTCAAGCAAACGAGGTGACCCATGCAAATGGCTTAATACTGTAGTAAGTGTTCAATAAATGTGGTTTTAACAAGGTCATAAATGACTTCCTAATTTCTAAATTGTGTATTTCCTCAGTACTGATAGTATTTAATTTTTGAAAAATTTTCACACTAAAGAACATTTTTTCCTTTTCAAACTTTGTATTTTATATAACTGAATTTAAATCTCTCTCTCATAAGGTTACAGGCTATAATAAGGCCCAAAATTATAGGACATAATAAGGCCCATGAACAGCTGAGCACAGGGTAAAAAATCCTGTAAAAATATGGTGTTGCAGGTAGAATTTCACAAGTCATAAGTACAGTATGTAAAAATGAAATTAAATTTTTTTCTGTTTTATTTCTGGTTCTGAGACCCTCCATTCTGCTTTATGTGAAAAAAAATTAATCTAGACACATAATCATAAATTTGGTGAAATTCCGTTGATTTCTCTATTACATTATGTTGAAAAAGTGAGACTTAGGGCTGTTTCTCCGTTATCTATCGTCTCCACCAAGGTTTGATGTTACCACTCTTTGTCGTGTTGGTGCTGGAAGGCGGACGTACACAAAAATTTGTAGGGCGTCAGCTAGGAGGGGACAACCGTTTATCAGCCACCATCTGTCTTGGTTCTGTGCTGGCATCCCTTGGGAAATAACCCATCTCACTGCTCCTCAGTGGTGTTCTCCCCATGCCATGAAGTCAAATGACTCCTTCCTAGGTGGACCACCCCTTATCCTTTGCTTCAGAAGGCTGCAAATCTTTTCCTCCCATCCGAGGGGTTCCTGAAGACATGCCTAATCTTATTTTTTTTTCCTCTCAGCCAATTTTCAAACTCTTTTCCATTGTTATAAGGCCCTCTCCTGCAAACAACTGGCATTATAGGAAGGGGTGGGTTCCAAGCTGTCCAGGGTTATTCTTTCTGTTACCGACACCCCTTGCGCCTCTCTCAGTTCTCTGCCTTTCATGCCACATGGACCTAATGAGCTGGTGAGGTTGTCAATCTCAGATTCCCAGCCGAATGGGCGAGGCACAGGTCAGCTCCTCTCTGCGATTCGCCACAGCCATTACCGATGAGCACGCCTGCCTGGGCCTCACCGCAGGTTTAACTGATGGCAGTTTGCAGAGCACAGAAACAAATAAAATTGTAAGACTCTGTCTCTACTCTAAGGTTCTTCCTTCTTTCTAGCTCCTGGGATCTTAATCTGTTAGAGTGAGGACTGCTGTGGGAAGCAGAATAAAATAGTTCTGTCTGATAAATATCCTTTCCAGTCTTTCTGTGTTACGCTTTGATTAAAGCCTTTCATCTTTATGAATGTACATGATGGTTTTATACATCTCCTGTGGATATATGAAAAGTGTATGTTCTTTGTTCAAAGGATGACAAATTTTCTACATTAAATCAAGTTTATTGAATGAATTATTGCATTTATCATGACATTACTTGTTTTTATTTCCTATTGCATTTGTTCCGTTCTGAAAAGGGCATACAAATTCGATTATTAGACATTTTTTTTCTTACTTAAAACAATATATTGAGATTCTGTTTTATGGTCCATACAAATTTAAGACAAATTGCATTTGTTATTATTATATGTTTCCTTATTTCCTGATTACTGCCTTTAAGCTTTGTGAAAGGAAATTTGATCCAAATGTGGTCCATGTAAGACAATTCAAAATATCTTTCTAGAAAGAAATTTGCTTATGTAATTTTTAACATATTTTAATGGGACTAAAAGCCCTTCCTGAAAATTAATTACTCACTGACACAACAACTGTTCATTAGGAGTCCAATGATCCTCAAACAGATATTCTTTTCTTTTCACTCCGTTTCCATTTTATTTTATATAACTGACCCCCTCTTTCAGAGTAAATGTCTAAACCTTGAAATAAATGTTTTAATTGACCCATTTTAGGAGGCTTCCTTGTAGGAGGCTTGAAAGAAAACTTTGATATGTACTCATATCTAAATTTCCTGAAAAAATTATTAACAGTTTGAATGATACCATATCTGTATTCATATTCCCATGCCTGCTTGCTTTTTCTTTTCATTCACCTGGCAGGCCCTATGGCCCAGGGGTGAAAGCTTCTTGCACATCTACCTGGACCTGTTCGAGTCCTGTGCTCTAGGCTCCACTCAAATCTGGAAGTGTTTATGTCACTCAGTAAAGCTGTCAGAACATCAGTATTCCCAAGTGTGACACATACTACCTCCAAATAAACATATGACCTTTAATTAAAATCCCATTATTGTAGAGTTATTTGTACCTGGAGTATGTTAACCCAAAAGGACACCTGCTGGGGGATCTACCTGGACCTGCTTGAGTCCTGTGCTCTAGGCTCCACTCAAATCTGGAAGTGTTTATGTCACTCAGTAAAGCTGTCAGAACATCAGTATTCCCAAGTGTGACACATACTACCTCCAAATAAACATATGACCTTTAATTAAAATCCCATTATTGTAGAGTTATTTGTACCTGGAGTATGATAACCCAAAAGGACACCTTCCTTCTATCACTTCCCACCCAAGTTCTATGCCACCTATACCAGGGAGGCTGAGTTGCAGAAGATAGGGAGAGATGCATGCACACATTCCAGCATGTGTGTGTCTGAGTACCAATACTTGTCGCTGAATTTGGATTTAGCCAGGATCTTAAAGGCTAATCTGGTCAAATACCTCATTTTAAAGATGATGAATTAAATAATAAAAAACCCTGAAAATATCTATTCCCAAGTCAACTAATTAGTTTGTGGCTAAGCTGAAACAGAATTTAGGTGCTTAGATGCCAGAATTGAGGTTCTTAGATGCTAACTATTGGAGCTTTTACAGATGTCATTCCACTCAGTAATGAAATTCCCCAAATAATATGGTGGAATATCTTATATATTGTTGGAAGCTAAAGGAGGGAAATAATAGTTATTAGTCAGCCATGAACTAGCTGCAGCCATGGGACTATAGTTGGTCCCACTATCCTCTTTCTTGTGACTTTTCCTGGGAAATGAGGCCAATCAGAATCCTAGAGGAGCTTGTATCTGCAGTAAATTTATTACATCGATCCAGTGGACCCCAAAGGTGCAATGCTGAACTGTGCTGAGTGCTGTGGAATCCACCTGGGTTGGGGCATTCATCTCTCTCCCTGTTAGGAGTGCTGCCTGCTAATGCTGAGTTGAATCACTTCCTTTAAATTGCCCTCAACCAAGGAACTTCCTTGGCTGTGGTTATACCTCCTCTGTAGGTGCATTTCACATCCAACTACTGGTGCCAAAATGTCCAGCAATTACTTCTAAAGAAATCAGGATAGAATTTTAGTTTCATTCCCTTGGCCTCAAACATTACAGTTAATAAGGGCTATACGCCCTAGCCGGTTTGGTTGTGGATAGAGTGTCAGCCTGAAGACTGAAAGGTCCTGGGTTCGATTTCAGCCAAGGACACATGCCTGGGTTGCTGGCTCAGTCCCCGGTGGAGGGCGTGCCAGAGGCAGCTGATCAATGAGTCTCTCTCATCATTGATATTTCTCTCTCTCTCTCGCTTCCTTTCTGAAATCAATAAAAATATATTTAAAAAAAATAAGGGCTGTACTATTTGAAGGGAACTTGTGACATTGAGGACAAACTCTGCTCTATTTCCTGATTTCTAGTGTTATGGCAAGCCATTATCTTTACTACTGAAGTTTTCTTTTCCCCGTTTCCTTATACAGTAAAAAAGATAGCTGCTGCAACCATTTCCTCTAATGAGATGAGTGAAAATGAAGACTACTAGTTAAGTAGGCAAAATTTTTTTTAAGTGAAACTGTCCCGTTTCCTGGATAAAAATTATTTATGCTGAAAATTGTTTTCATGGCTTTGATCTAGTGCCAGTTTTTAAATCCATAAAACAAATCAGCTTCAAAGCAATTCAAGTTTCAAGCTTATAAATATAAATATTTTTTTGGCAAGATGTATAAGGTACACTGTCAAAAAAAACAAACAAACAAACAAACAAAAAAAACAACCACAAAAAAACCCCAACAAAACACATGCATTTTATTTGTATTTTAAATCTTTACTTAGGTAAGTAACAACAAGATAAGAGTTACATAAGGGGTGTTTTGATCACAAATATATATCTCTGAAAATATATAAGAATCAGTCAGGTTGATCAATTTGGGACAGAATTCTATCTTTTAAGGAATATTTTGAACACCATGAACACCATCTTCCTTTAATACAGTCTTACTAATTGATAACGTTCTATTTTATTTCATTCTGCTCTCTTTCTGCATGTGTAAAGAAAGCATTTGCATCATTTTTTTTGGAAAGTGGAAGAAAAATTTCATGAGTAAAATAATGTAGGATGAAGTCCTCAAAAAAAGCAGGTCATAGATAAAAAATCATCACATTTATGAGAGGGGAAATTAGTTCTAAGCTATATTCCGCAGAGACCGAAAAATAGCAGCATAAAGTTATATTGCCACAACAATCGATATTCAGGTCTTTTTCCTTTGTGAGAGCACATTTGTCACAGCAAATGGAAGGTTAGAAATCTGTGTGCAGAATACATTGCTAGGGGATGTCACCAAGAAGATGTGACCTGCTGGTTTGACCCGTGAGCTGGTCCCAGGCAACTGGAGGTCCCCCCTCCCTCTCCAGTGCATGGAATGTGCACTCTGCTTGCCTTCCCTGTCTCCCCTGCACTAGAAGCTGCCCAAGGACACGTTCAGACAGTAATGTGGTGCTGAGACCATCTGGACTGGGCACATGACTGAACGCTGTTAAGTCCTCCTGTGTATGGGAGTGACCCCATTAAGCCTCTCTATAAACTTTTAAGATTTGGTGGGTGCGTGGGTGGGAAAAACTACTCATCCTGTGACCACCCAAGACAAGCTTCATCAGTAAGTTCCCTTGTTTATTAAACCTGCCACATACCAATGTGGAGAAGTCTGCCTCTTTCCTCAGTCTCCCCTTGCCCTCCGTGTATGGGGCTAGTTTCAGATTGCATCTGGAAAGCTCCCAAAGTGGTTGTGACCCAACATACATGATACTCTTTCTTTCTTTTTTATTTTTTAACCATGTGCTATAATTATGGAAGTTGAGGTGTCATTTGACAGATTGTTTAATATAGACAATTTAATAACACTTGAGCTATTCTGTATGCTTGTTGGAAATATTAACACATTAAAGCAAGATTCTAATGTATACTTTGCTGCTGTGTGGTCACTTCCTTTCCCTCATTATATTAGTTTTATCTAGGTTAACAAAGAACAGAGTAAGATCCTCTATACTACCACCATGGGATTAAGAAATATTTCTTCTTTTAAGAAAATAATTATATAAGCCATTTGGGAACAGATTAGCTTTCTACTTTTTAATAAACCAACTTGAAGAACACTGGAGGTATTGGCTAGGATTGTCCAAGTCATAAAGTTACAATTTCAATGCTTTTAAAGAAGAAAGACAAGAGCATACAATGGAATAAAGACAGTCTCTTCAATAAATGATGTTGGGAAAATTGGACAGGCATATGCATAAAAATGAAACTAGACCACCTATTTACACCATACACAAAAATGTCCACAGGCCAATGCTCTATCCACTGAGCCAAATCAGCTAGGGAATAAGAATAAATTTTTTAAAACTACAATAAGGTATCACCTCACACCTGTCAGAATGGCTACTATGAATAAATCAACAAAGAAGAAGTGCTGGCAAAGATGTAGAGAAAAGGGAACCCTGGTGCACTGCTGGTGAGAATGCAAACTGGTGCAGTACTATGTGAAACAGTACAGAGTTTCCTCAAAAAATAAAAAATGGAACTGCCTTTTGACCCAGAGATCCCACTTCTGGGAATATATCCTGAGAATCCCAAAACACCAGTCAGAAAGACTATATGCATACCTATGTTTATAGCAGCATTACTTATAACTAGGAGCCCAGCACGCCATTTGAAATCGTGTGGCGCTGCCCACCTTCCGGTCCAGCCCTGCCTCACTCTCCGGCCCTTGAAGCAGCTGTGGCTGCTGCTGGTCAGGCCCTCCCGCAGCACAGGCAAACAGAGGCCCCTGCCGCCCTGCCCCCGACGCTGCGCCTACAACCTCCTCCTGTCCAGTCGACCCATTACGGTGTCCCAGTTAATTAGCATATTTCTCTATTATATATATACTAGAGGCCCAGTGCACAAA
>NW_005363247.1:413504-416136 GCF_000412655.1 Myotis brandtii | reverse complement strand
GGCCGCCATCTTTGTTGGCAGTTAATTTGCATATCGCCCTGATTAGCCAATGGGAAGCGTAGCAGAGGTACGGTTAAGTACCCTTTTTGTCTTTTATTAGATAGGATAGATAGCTAAGATCTGGAAACAGCCCAAATGCCCATCAGTAGATGAGTGGATAAAAAAGCTATGGTACTTTTACACAATGGAATACTACTTGGTTGTAAAAAAAAAAAAAAAAAGAAAAGAACTTTTATCCTTTGCAACTGCATGATGGACCTGAAGAGTATTATGCTAAGTGAAATAAGCTAATCAGAGAAAGGTGAATACCATATGATCTCACCAATATGTGGATTAATGAACAAAATAAACTGAGGAACAAAATGGAACCAGAAGGATGGATACATAGGTCAGACTGGCTGGTGCCCGAGGGGAAGGAGGGGGACTGGATAAAAAAGGTGAAGGGATTAGCTAAAGAACATATATGCACACCCCATGGACACAGACAATAGTTTGATGAAGGCCAAGGGAGGGGGAGGCGGAGTGGGTGGAGGTGGGCCAAGGGGAGGGCTAAGGGGAGACACCTGCAATTATGTCAACATTAATTTTTTTTTCTTTTTTGATAGTTTTTTTTAATTTTACTATTTTTTCTTTATTGTTGTGAAAGTATTACAGATGTCCCCTTTGCTTCACCCCACACCTGCCCCTCTCAGGCCTTCACCACTCTGTCCATATGTGCATACAAGTTCCCTGGTTAATCACTCCCCTCTCTCCCAGGCCTTCCCTCTGAAATTCCTCAGTCTGTTCCATGCTTCTATGTCTATGGATCTATTTTGTTCATCAGTTTATTTTGTTCATTAGATTCCACATTTGAGTGAGATCATGTGATACTTACTTTCTCTGATTGGCTTATTTCACTTAGCATAATACTCTCCCTAACCTCCCCCACCCCCTCCCCAACTCCCAAAAAAGAAGGAAGAACTAAAACTTTCTATGAGTCAGAGAGACAGAGATAGAGACAGAGACTCAAATAAGACTACTTAGTGAGTGAGATCATGTGATACTTACTTTCTCTGATTGGCTTATTTCACTTAGCATAATACTCTCCCTAACCTCCCCCACCCCCTCCCCAACTCCCAAAAAAGAAGGAAGACCTAAAACTTTCTATGAGTCAGAGAGACAGAGATAAAGACAGAGACTCAAATAAGACTACTTAATATGCTGCATAGATAGTGGGTTGGGACTAATTTTTTTTTCTATTGTAAACCAGCTGAGAAATGATGAGAACATTATAACCACCTTGGGATTCAGCATCCTTACCAAGAAAAAAAAGATAATCTTCAAAGTTTCCTCAGCATTTAGAGCCTATTCTTATTGTACTGTATATAAGTAGAATGGAAGATTTTTTACTTTAGTCTCTGTGTGAGGCAAGACAAAATAAATTGGTAAAGGTGAGATTAATTTGGGGGGCGGGGGTTGCTATTTTTGGGAATTCTTTTGCCAAGCCTGCAAAATTCCATATCTGGGCTCTTAATACAGAAGGTGACTGAAGCTCATGAAGTCTAATAGAATATCTGTGACTTGGTGATAGGGAACTAATATCATATTTAGTTGATTATAGCCTGAGCTTTTCAGACCAGTGAAGATAAAGAATTAAGTATGTTCATTAGAATTTTAGGTAACTTCTAGGGGATTTTAAATGTTATACTGGCACCATCTATAGATATTTAAGGTGAAGTGCACCCACAACTATTTCATTTTATGATAATTCTTCCCTTTCTTTTATTTAAGCTAAGAAGTATTAAGTTTTAAGAAGCCAAAACTAAACATGTGTCTACAAACCATACAGTGTTTGCCAGTTTATATTCTGGACACATATCTATGCTTTTAGTCCATTCTTAAGAATTTCTACAACTTCTATAAAATATTAAAGTTTCATTTTTAATAGCGAGTAGCAAATCATTTTAATGTTTAAAATCATCAGTTAAAGTTTTAATCATCAATTAGTATTTAAATAATCAATTTCAGTTTCATTTTACCGATGAGCTCCATTAAACTCTAAAAGGCAACTTCAGAGTTTTGAATGGAGAACAGCTTTTTTCTTAGCATCTTTTCTTAAAATGTTCAATGCTCAAATGCAAAAGTAACACTATAATCAAAGACATGTCTACATAACATAATGAGGTAAGAAAGAAAATAATTTGTTTAGAAGAGTGACCTTATTAATATGTAGGGGAAAAGTAGATAGTTGATTTTGCAAGATTAAGTTGCTCAGTAATCTAATTTTGGCACAGTGCCTGGATTAATTCAAATATGTGACAAAGACAGTATATATTTGTCAAAAAGTTTTGATGAACAAGGTGTGGGAAAGCACTTTAAATTCAAGAAATTCAGGGAAAGAAGGATGTGTCTGAAATCATGTTTCTGTTGGAGGAAGCAAGAGAAAAATCTTGCATTTAAATGTCTGTTCAGGAATTGTTTGCTGATCCTGCTCCTTAACAAATAACTATAGTGAATGTAATCATAACAATTACATAATAAAATATAATAATAAAAAGTGAAACTGAGGAATCAAATGTATGACTTTCAAAAGCAAAAGCAAAATCCCCGAACTCATTCTTCCTGCTGTTTTCATTCACTAGCCGTTTCTTTC
>NW_005363247.1:405370-412702 GCF_000412655.1 Myotis brandtii | reverse complement strand
TTTTTTTTTCTATTGTAAACCAGCTGAGAAATGATGAGAACATTATAACCACCTTGGGATTCAGCATCCTTACCAAGAAAAAAAAGATAATCTTCAAAGTTTCCTCAGCATTTAGAGCCTATTCTTATTGTACTGTATATAAGTAGAATGGAAGATTTTTTACTTTAGTCTCTGTGTGAGGCAAGACAAAATAAATTGGTAAAGGTGAGATTAATTTGGGGGTGGGGGTTTGCTATTTTTGGGAATTTTTTTGCCAAGCCTGCAAAATTCCATTTCTGGGCTCTTAATACAGAAGGTGACTGAAGCTCATGAAGTCTAATAGAATATCTGTGACTTGGTGATAGGGAACTAATATCATATTTAGTTGATTATAGCCTGAGCTTTTCAGACCAGTGAAGATAAAGAATTAAGTATGTTCATTAGAATTTTAGGTAACTTCTAGGGGATTTTAAATGTTATACTGGCACCATCTATAGATATTTAAGGTGAAGTGCACCCACAACTATTTCATTTTATGATAATTCTTCCCTTTCTTTTATTTAAGCTAAGAAGTATTAATTAAATTTTAAGAAGCCAAAACTAAACATGTGTCTACAAACCATACAGTGTTTGCCAGTTTATATTCTGGACACATATCTATGCTTTTAGTCCATTCTTAAGAATTTCTACAACTTCTATAAAATATTAAAGTTTCATTTTTAATAGCGAGTAGCAAATCATTTTAATGTTTAAAATCATCAGTTAAAGTTTTAATCATCAATTAGTATTTAAATAATCAATTTCAGTTTCATTTTACCGATGAGCTCCATTAAACTCTAAAAGGCAACTTCAGAGTTTTGAATGGAGAACAGCTTTTTTCTTAGCATCTTTTCTTAAAATGTTCAATGTTCAAATGCAAAAGTCACACTATAATCAAAGACATGTCTACATAACATAATGAGGTAGGAAAGAAAATAATTTGTTTAGAAGAGTGACCTTATTAATATGTAGGGGAAAAGTAGATAGTTGATTTTGCAAGATTAAGTTGCTCAGTAATCTAATTTAGGCACAGTGCCTGGATTAATTCAAATATGTGACAAAGACAGTATATATTTGTCAAAAAGTTTTGATGAACAAGGTGTGGGAAAGCACTTTAAATTCAAGAAATTCAGGGAAAGAAGGATGTGTCTGAAATCATGTTTCTGTTGGAGGAAGCAAGAGAAAAATCTTGCATTTAAATGTCTGTTCAGGAATTGTTTGCTGATCCTGCTCCTTAACAAATAACTATAGCGAATGTAATCATAACAATTACATAATAAAATATAATAATAAAAAGTGAAACTGAGGAATCAAATGTATGACTTTCAAAAGCAAAAGCAAAATCCCCGAACTCATTCTTCCTGCTGTTTTCATTCACTAGCCGTTTCTTTCTGTTTTCATTCACTAGCCGTTTCTTTCATTGCTTTTTCTATTTTGATTAGTTACTTTGGAAGAAAAGCAATAAATAACACACTAACTCTACAGATAACTATTTGTTTCTCTGATATTTTTTAGGCTCTGTTAGCTAGTAAATCCTTAAAGGTTTTGAATTTTAGTTTCCCTAAAGCAGCATATATAAGGATATAAGAAGAAATACTTATATAAGCTTAACATGTTGTCCTTTTTATTTAACTAAAGTCTAGTTTCCTTTTTTGGGGGTGGGGTGGGGGAGGGGTTAGGGAGAGTATTATGCTAAGCAAAATAAGCCAGTCAGAGAAAGATAAGTATCACGTGATCTCACCCATATGTGGAATCTAATGAATAAAATAATTTCAGTATTCATCCACTACAAGAAGCTTAAATGTTTTTGGATACTTCCAAATCAACAGAGGAAAATATAAAAAGGAATTCTTTTGATTTCTATGGTAATCATATAACATTAGACATATTGAGCCATCAGAAGAAGACTGGCAACTGAAGCATTCTAATTAACTTTTTTTTTATTATTATTTAACTGAAGTCTAGTTTCCAAATTTTTCTTATTCCTACTCTCACTAAAAGTAAGTGTACTAATCCATTTTCAGTAAGCACTCTATTTTTTAGTAAGCACTCTATATGAGACACTGAAGTAGGTGTAGATATTTAGACTAAATATATAGTCATACCTAGATGTATTCTAGTCATTTCTATTTATTCACAATCCTAAATGTTTCCTTATTTTATTAGGCTTTGTTTGTCTTTTCTCAAACTTACAGGTTCACTAAAATTCTAGTTAAATTTTTAAATGAAGTCTTACAGATACTTTCATTAACAAATAAAAAGTGATTTGCAAGAATGCTATCAATTGTTTTTCACTTATAATGGTGATTTTTAAAATATAGGAGGTGCTTGAAAGTGCATATTTCTTTAAATACTGTAAATGTTCTTAACTATTTAAATGATTAATTTATCAAGTGGACTAATTTAAAAATGTGAAATCAACTTTAAAACTTTATAAAATGATGTATCTTGGAAAACCTACTCATAGGCCCAGTCATGGTAAATTTTAATTGAGTGCTATTGAAATTATTAAAAATTTTGAAGTTCAGTATTCTTAACATATAAGGCTTTACTACTTTTATTAATACACTAGAGGCATGATGCATGAAATTCATGCAAGAGTAGGCCTTCCTTCCCCCAGCTTCCCTCTGGCACCCAGGACCCGGGCTTCCCTCACAGCCCTGGCTTCATCAGAAAGGTTGTCCAGAAGAACATCTGGAAGGACATCCAGTCTAATTAGCATATTATGATTTTATATAGAGAGATTTTTATATGGAATTGTTCATGTAATATTCCACTTTTGAATGTGTGTGGAGGAAAGATTAACATGTTGTCCTTTAAAACACAGTCTTACTACTCCTCAAATAAGGATGATTCTGTGAAGGAATGTCCAGGTAGGTTTCTGTTTGGTGGGGAGAAGAAGCGAGTTTGACAGTCCTTCAATTTGAAAAGCTCTAGAGTTCAGACCAATGCTTTTCAAGACTGGATCGATGCTATGCCCTGGGAGGAAGTTCTTTCATTTCTTCTGCTCTGCTCTTTGTCACCACATCTCTTTTCTTGCATGTTTCCTTGTACACTCATTTATTGCCTAATATCATTTTCTGCACATAAATATCAAGCACATGCCAATGGCAGTGTCTGAGAGGCTCCTGCAGTGAGATTTCTTACTAGATTTCTCCCACTTAGCTCTTTCCCATATTTATGTTGTGCCAGGAAAAATGAGTCGATAATTTAATAAGTAAATATGACATCGAGTCATACAGTGAAGAACTAGATTCCACACTTGTTTTATATGGCAAAACTAACTTTAAAACATTATCATTAAAAAAATAAAATTACTTAGAGCCTCACCATAGTAACTATTATTTTTTCTCGATGCTTCCAAATATTCATTTATGCTTTGAATTGGCATCATTATAATTATCCTTATATGCCATTTTGTTACAATATTTTTTTCTGAATAACATTTAGAGTGAAGAGCTTCTGAGTTATATTTTTTCATACTATAAAAATCTGGCAACACTGAGCACTTAATGCATTCCAGGTGGTAGACTAGTCTTATTACACATATTTTCTTATTTATACAAAATAGTTGAGAGGTGGTTATTATTATGCCATTTACTGAGGCTTAGAACAATGCAATAATTCACTCAACATCACACAGGTAGCAAGTGACAGATGAAGAATTTATAACGAGATGGTCTGACCTTAGAACTTACGCCCTTAATCAATGTGCTATACACTGCTTCTCACAACTAAAAATGCATGCTAAAGGAATAAGGACTAGATAATGTAAAGGGGTAAAGAAGTTTATGTTAAGGATTTAAATGAATAAATTCTTTTTTTTCCAGGTTACTCCTTGTGGTTCTCCCTTCTCTCCACCCCAAAATAAAGGATTAGCTTTAGGGATGTGACTTAGTATTCCAAAGTTTTTAGAAGTAATATTCTTGCCCTGGGTTTTGAAACTCACCAGAATGGTAAAAAAAAACACCAGACTTATTCTATATAAGACCAGGGGCCAGGGAAAGAAGCAGGGAATATTTGTGGATGAATCTGCATAACAGGGATCAAAACATGCTTACGTTCATCAAGCTAAGTAATCTACCACATTGTTAGTCAAACTTACCAAAAAAACTAGTGACATTTGTGGGTACTGGGTATGAATATAGGAATAATTTTTTAAATAGCCCAAATTTCCTATAAACAAAAGAAAACTATTTCTAAACACATTTTTGGAAGTTCTCTTTGGCCTTAAGTTAACGACATCTTTCATTTTTGAAAGGAATTATTTTCAACTCATTAAAAAAAAAATTCTCTCTAGAAAATGCCACCTCAGAATATTCATATATCTGGTATGTTCTTAGAAATTTCTGTGTCACATCCTTGAATATATCTCTGTGTCTTGAAAAAGATAAAAAAAATCTTAAATGTTTTAATAACCTGATATAGTATGGAGAATAGTGTCTACCAAATGTTACTGGGTAACTGCCATCTAGAAATTTAGAGAACCAAAGAAAATTTAGGAACTACATTCTAATACTAGAAAGGCGACAATTAGTATTTACATATATCAAATTCAGGGAGGAATAGAGACATGAATGGGACATGTAAAGATAAAATGAGAAAAATATATAGCGAGAGAAGAGAAGGAAATCATGCATGGAGATATTAGATTAGTTTTGTTTTTAATTGTGGAAAATGAGAGATTTCTTCTTTCAATTTTTTTAAACAAAGAGGAAGTTCAAGTTATATTAAATGGCAATAAATACATCAGAGCTCTTTGATAAAATAGGTGGAAAAAAATACTAGGACTCACTACTTGGGCATTTAACAAATAGAAATCAACCTTTTTAGTAAAGAATCTTAAAAAGGGGCCTGAGCTCTAACATCTTGACCAAAGTGACTAGAATTATAAACAGCTGCACCCAAACACTAATCTATAATTAGGGGTGTTTGAAATTATATGAAGACCCTAAAACAGTTACTTTAGAGTGACACAATCCATAGTTTGAAATAGGAATGTACATTTTATATATTATTAAATTTCTATAAGTGTAATTGTATACAATAAAAGCTCTCATGTGTTTGGGCCTTGTAGAGGGTTGGTCAATCAAAAGTTATTTAAAGCTAGGAGTATCCTAGACATTTGTTTAATTTAAAACATAAATGTGTATTCATTAGACAACTGTTAGATGTAGAATGAAGCTTTTTTCTGTGATTATATGACCACTGTTTAGAGTTTTATCTCATCTTTCTTGAAAAAGGCATACATATAATACAATTTTAAAAATTTCCCAGTTTTAATGTCTCAGTATCCTTAATATGTGGAAAAAATGTACAGATTCTTGTGAAGCTGAGTGCAGAATCATCCTATATTTTTATAATTCCCTCATCTCCCATTATTTTTTTTTTTTATGGTGGTTTCACTCTCACCTAATATAATGGCTTTTTTTGGGGGGGGGGGGGCAGGTCCTAGATTTTATGGAGCCTTTGCAAAGTATTTAACTTAATTTGCATTTAACAATGACTATCTTTTCATACTCATATTTTTCAATTAATGCAGAATTTAATTAAATTATAAAATTACAAAGATGATTTCACAGTAAAATACAGATTGAAGCTAAAATAACATTGGCCTAAAGAAGAAAGGAATTTTATCTTTCTCCAACAGAAAAACCTTATCAGGTATTTTAAGGCTGATAGGGTGGCTCAACAATCAGTAGGAACAGTTACCCCTTCTAACTAGTTGCTCTAGTGCTCCAACTGGTGGTACAAAATGATTGCTCCCCTTCCTGCCATTACATCCACATTCCAGCCAACAGCAAAAGGGGGAATTAGGAAGGGACATATATGCTCCTTCACCTTAATGGTATGGCCCACAATTTGTACGCATCACCTCAGCATACTTAGTCACATTGTTGTACCTAACTTCAAAGGAAGAAATGTAGCCTTTAGTTGGGTGACCACGTGTTCACTAAAACTTCTGTTATAAAAGGACAGGAGAAGGGGAGAATAGATATTGAGAGACATAAAGCGGTCTCTGAAATATTCAGGTCTATCTGCCAGTAACTCTTTTGAAACTAGGTAAATGCTTTAGGAGGTTTTGCTCTGACTCTCCTCTAGTCATGTCACTGCACATGAAATTAGGAGCTTTTAGGGCCTAAAGGACTTACCTAACCAAAATCATGCCCTCCTACTAAACCGGGCTACACAGGACTTTAGAATTCCCCATGTGGACACCCTCAGGTTGGTCCTTTGGAGGCTGAACTTCATGCACTTCAGGATAGTGAAAGCAGGTTGGGCAACCAGGCTGGGAACTTCACACATGTATGATGCCACTTGTGGTAGAGGTAGGGCTGGAGGTGGGGAAGGGGAGAGAGTCTGAGCCAGCTTGCTCAGCACTGGAAAATCCCAATGCAGAACTCAGAGGAGTTAGAAAAATTTAAATTTGAATAGCCTTTCAGCTCATGATGTAGGTATATTTGCCAAAGTAAAAAGATGGTATCAATTATCTATGGCTAGCTAACAAACTATACCAAAATATTGCGGTTTCAAACAACAATCATTTTATTGTTTTTGTGAGGACAGTTCCGCAAGGTGTAGGCTGGGTCTGCAGGACCTAAGATGGTCTCATTTATTTAGAGCCTTGGTGCTGGCTGCCAGCTGGAGCATCTTGTATCTTTTCTAAATGACTTCTCTTTTTATGTCTTTTTTTTTTACTTTTAAGTCATCAAAGAATCTTTCCTGAGCTTCTTTACAGGTCAGCTGACTTCCAAGAAGGTGAAAATGTGAAGCTGCAAGGCCCCTTAAAGCCTAGGCCCCGAAATCAGCACATTCTAGTGCCCAAAGCAAATAATAGGATCAGCTCAGATCAAAGGGAGGGCAATTAGGTTCAACCACTTAATTGAAAGAGTGGCAAAGTTATATTGCAAAAAGGCAAGCAGGATCAGAGGGACTGCAATGCCTATCTGAGAAACAATCTTCCACAAACATCTTTTAGTTAATAGTCTTTTTTTCTTTTTTTTTTTTTTACTGGGCAATGATGCCTCCATTTGTATTCTTGCCTCAGTCTCTGCAAATTTTAGACATGTTTCTGTCCTTATCCATCCAAATATTCACTAAACCCTGCATGTAATACCCCTCTTCCTATACATAAAACATTCATATCTAATGGCAACATCCAGAGTCCCATCTAGTTCTTGCTTCAAGTGAAAGTTCTCTGGGTCATGCTCAATCCTCACCACTGAGTCCAAAGGATTCATTGTATCTGGTGACCTATAGACTAAAAGGAAGTTACATAAGAAAATACCAGAGACCACTAGGATTTTTAGGAAA
>NW_005363247.1:404692-405140 GCF_000412655.1 Myotis brandtii | reverse complement strand
TCCTGAAAAATAATTCACAAGGCAAAAGGATAAGGGTCATGGCGGACTATGGATAGGGTTATTCTCCCAGGAAACAAAACCTGGACTTCTAACCAGGCTGACCAAGACACTTAGTCTATTGCCCTGGCAGTTTGCCTTCACAAGTGCCATGTGTTTTCCACTCTTCCTTTTTCTGAATGCAAGTTTCTATTGTCATTATATGGTTCTTACATCACTATTGTGTAATGCATGAGGTGAGGGGATAAACCATGTAGAGATCTGGGGAAGAGTGTTACCGAAATATGGGAATGGCAAGTACAAAGTCTTGACATGTCCCCAAAATAGCAAGGTGGTCAGTGTAGCTGAAGTCAAGCTAGAAAGAAGGAGAGCCATAGAAGTTGAAAACCGAGAGAGAGAGAGAGAAAAGACAGAGAGAGAGAGAGAGAGAGAGAGAGAGAGAGAGAGAGAG
>NW_005363247.1:393289-404311 GCF_000412655.1 Myotis brandtii | reverse complement strand
CCTTTCACGGGGGTCGCCTAAGACCATCGGAAAACACATATATAATTACATATTGTTTTTGTGATTAATCACTATGCTTTAATTATGTTCAATTTGTAACAATGAAATTGGGGGTCACCACAACATGAGGAACTATATTAAAGGGTCACGGCATTAGGAAGGTTGAGAACCACTGATCTATATAATGAAGATTTCCCCCGCTTTTTTAAATGAACGATTAAATATTGATTGTCAGAGTAGTGGCTACTCTACAAATTTAAGACCTTCTCTAGTGTTGTACATGTATCTGGGCAAATGCAAGAATAAGCAGCCAGGTTAGCAAGGATAAGCCATCAGAATTTCCTAACTTTCTTATATCCATAAGTGATCTAAAAGAGTTAAGTGTGGGGTACAATGTCCAATTTTTCAGATGAGTCACCAATTACCAGGCAAAAAAATTGAAAGATGGTAGAATAGTTACTGGAGAAAGATCTTACAAGTCCACATAAATGGGCAGCAAAGAAGCAGAGACACTTGAATCCTGACATGCCAGGAAACGTCCTTGGAGGAACATAATCTAAACCATACATATAGGATGATAAGTTTTCGAGTAAAACGCCAGATGTGTAAGAACAGTAAAACTCCACTGTTTGTTCAACCACTTCTCACAACCTGAGCATTAATTGTATATAGTTAATCCAAACTAATTCTGCTGAAATCTGTCCATACAGCCTGTTGCCATTACTACACCCACTGCAACCTCCACACATCTGTGGGTCATCATTATAATTGCCCTTTTCCAGGAATATTAAGCAATTTGTCTGAGGACAACATCTGGAAATAAACCTATGCTAGTTTGAACATAGTCTTCTTAGTTCTATAAACCATATTGTCTCTCTCCAGAAATTATTATTCCAGTCTAATTCCTGTACCTTTGGAGAAAAATAACATTGACAATATAGACTCTAAGTTCAAGTAAAACACTAAATTCAATGTGAATTTGTAGTGAATAGGAACTACTTTTTAATATACATTAGTCTACTGTTGGAATTTTAACACACACTGGGCAGCGAAATAAAGACATAACACTAGTTTTCAGTAGAAAAGAGCAATGAAATTTGAACTACTTCAATAATAATTAAATTTAAATATACACAATATGTGTTTATTGCGTTAAGTCCATCATAATCCTAGCACTCAAAGTCAGATGTCATTGACATTTAGGCGTATTTCCTTTTTGTTCAATCCTTTTGTCTTGGCTATTCTTTTTCAAAATGTTGGAAACAGTTATAATTCATATATGCATAATTTAACTTGGATATTTTAGTTAACATGATATAAAAGCATTCCCTTTGTTGTTTTATAAATTCATCAAAATATAATTTTAGTGTAACATTTGTCAACTATTACATGGTCATGAACTTCATTGTCTAAAGTTCTTCACTAGCGCCCTACCACCTTCAGCATAAAGTTCCAGATCTTCTTACTGGAGCATAACAGGCTTGTCATGACTACCCTTTCCTGACTCTCTAGTCTTAGAGTCTAATTTTCTAAACATACCTTTACCTCTAGCAATTTGGAATGTGATTGGCTCAAAGACTAGCTGTTTTTGAGCCAATCACATTTTTTCACTTCTTGCATAATTTCACTCTTGCTTTAAATGCCTTTATCATTATAAAAAAATTCTTACTTATCTCTAAAGACTTAAGTTTATAATCAGCTTTTCTGGGCAGCTGTTCTTAACAACACCCCTCACCCAACACGAACCAGTTGCTGACTTGGTTTCCCCCCTTCTGTGAGCCCTGGGGTACCCTTCAGTAACCACAGGGGCTGGTTACCTCTTCAACTCCAGGAACTTCATGAGGACAGGGGTCTTGTCTTTTTCATATTTGTATTATAGCTCTTAGCATATTCCCTGAACCTAGGAAGCATTCATGTACTATACGTTGAGAGAACGAATAAATGACCACACATAAATTCTCTTATCTGTTTCTCTCACTGAAACCTTGCCCTCTGTGAGGTAAAGACCCTACTGTCCAAATTTCAAACTGTCCTTGTCCACTGCCAATTTACTATTTTGATGGACTTATTAACTTTGGTCACTTTAGGCTTTTGGACTTAGAGTTATTTGCCTGCCTTTTGCATAGTAAATTTTGCTAAGAAAGTTAAAGAAAAAACTTCATGAAAACAATTTTGAAATAAAAAAGAAGGGGAAAAGGTTGCTAAGGATACCTATGAATTTGCAAATTTTAAGTAAGTATACTAACTTTCACATCTGACAAATATCCAAACCTGAATGATGGTACTCATTGTAATATTTTTTCATTGTTAATATTAATGCAATTATAGATTGAATTTTTAACTGGGTAGTAGCTGTGCACGTTCTATTTTTTGCTTGAGGATTGTTCTGACTACTTCTTGGGAATGCAGTAACAATCCTGCACTGAAATGTCCTCTTCATAGTAACATCCCTTTAGGTGGTCATGAATTAGGGGGAAATGGACTTTATATGGATGTATGTTTAGTTTCAGATTCATGAGCTTGGGCAAGTTATTTAATTTCTCTGAGGTTCAATTCCCCCTATCTGTAAAATGGACAGAACAATAATATCTGATCCACAAGTCTTTGAGTATGACATATATAACTGCATGAAAGAACTTCATAAAATATAAGGCTTTAGTGGTTACTAACTTCATTATATATATAGACTCGGGGTCTATTATGCCTGACTAGCTGTTTGAGCCTAACATGTATCTGCTAAGTTTCTTCCTTCTTGTTATCTAAAGGAATCCATATTCTTTTAAGTTTCAATTGTCTTCTAACACCTATTGTATAAACCTATGACCTGGGCTAATTAATCAGTCTGTTTTGTAATCCCACTAAAAAAGCTCTTTTCCTACAAATCAGATGTCTGGGTACTCACTTGCCATTTGAATATTGCTAATTAATTTATAATTTTTTTTTCTTAAACACCAAATCTCCATTTGTAACATTAAGATAATATTATATATGAAAAAGTTTGAAGAACTTTCAGAAGAATACTTTGCACATGAATTCTTCCATGTTTTGATAGCTGTTCATTGCAATAGCCTTAAGTTTACATTGGAAGGATAAGTATTTTTTAGATATTTGAACATTTATAGTGAGTAAATTACTGTCTTTATATATGTAGGATAATGCAAATATAATACTGATATTTTTCATCCCCAAATTGCTACTGTCTAATGGGAAAAAATAGACACATGCATGCATAACTAACTATACTATAACTTCACTTTAATCTCCTTAAGACTTCTAAATAAGAAAATAAAAATCCAATAAGAATATAACTTGAATTTAAATTTTTTAGAGGTCAAAATATCAAAACACTTTTTACTTATTTTGCAAAGTAAACAGCTTTAAAATCATCAAAATAAATCTTTCTTCGAGGTAGTGAAAAAATGAGGCAAGCCTTGCTATTTATCAGCACTATTGGGGTCTTTGTCATAATACTACTAAATTTATAGAGTTGCATTTCAGTGTGAGCTGAGTTTTTTTGAGGTTTGTTTATTTGGGTGATAGCACATGCTGATATTGTGGCTAACATACAGCCTCCCTTAGTTTTTAATTGTAAACCTGTGTAATAGACTGGTTTTATAGAATAGTTTACAGATTTGGTTTTTTAAACAATCATTTGTACTCTCTCCATTTTAAAATTACAATTTGGAAATGTCTTCAAGTTTAAGAAATAGATTAGTGTTCCTCTAAAACTTAAAGTTGGAGTGTGAATCAGTTCACTTAAAAGCTGGGTCATTATCACCTTCACTGTGCTTCCTGGCCAAAAAGAATGGAGTCTGTTTTGTGAACATATCCCCAAAGTATATAAAAATACCATACTTAAAACCTGATCTAATACATCAACATATTGGATCCCAGAAAAACATGTACGTATCTCCAGAGCCAGTGGGAATTCTCCCCACTCCTCACTTGGTTGGGGAGCAAGGGCTCTGCAGTTGTAGGAAGTTCAACTTAAATTAAAATGTATGTGACCTGATAGTTTTTAATTCAGAATTAAATGCTAATATGACTCAAAGAGGAAGTAGAATTGTTAAATTTATTATTTTATTACATAAGTAAATCATCCTTTAAAAAAAATTAGCACAACATAGGAAAGTGTTAGGAAAATATAAAAAGATCTATTATTAACAACATATTCTGCCGGAAGCCAATTCCAGCATGTCATAACTGGCAAGCGTTTCATCAAAATGTTGATGGAACTTGGGGACTCAAAAAAGGCTGAGTCACATATGTTATCGCCTGTTGGGAATGGCTAAAGGCATTTCCCCAAACCTGAAAAGGGATGATTGCTTGCTGCCAGACAGCTCAGGGCATCTTAATCTACATGTTATTGCCTCCTACTGGCCCAACACCTGAACAGCCATAGGCAAATTCTTCCAATCTGACAATGGATTCTGTACCTAAGCCTACCCTTTGAAGTGTGTATCTCTGCCTCGCCTCAGGACAAATTATGTTAATAAAAAGCATGGGTCCTGAGACAAGGAGAACTTAGCTCCTTTTAGCTAAGCTCCTCTGACCCCCAATGCCTTTCAAAATTATGCTTGTCTCTGGACTCTCTCTTTATGAAGTTACACACGGCCCCTTCTCCAGATTGCTGAACCATTCTTAATGCTGGAACAAAAATCCCGGTAATATTCTGTACAGGTTTTGCACATTTCTTTCTGGGTCTTTGTTGCACATACATTTCAAAAAAATAAGATTCTTTATTGACTATATATTTTTGTATTCTTTTCTTTAACAATAGTTGCCGTTTTTAAATAGTATTAATTGTGCTTAACATTCCATTGTGTGACTATTCAATAACTTTCAATTTCTGTAAATGGAGGCATTTGTCTCCTTGCCAGTTGGACCTTTACTTTATTTCCAGTCTTACACCATCATAAGTAAAGCGGTGTTTAAAAACACTTATACCTAAATATCCTTATATAGAGAGCTTTGATGAAAAGAAAATGATGCCTGTGGTTTTAAGGGTAATTTTTGTTATATTTTAAAATTTTAATTCAAGAAAAAAACCCCATGTGTTTTGAAATAAAGGGAAAAGGAACCCGATGAAGGAGAGGTGGCCAATATGGTAGCTCTAACCTCAGCATAATTTTAATAAAAAATCAGACCAGAGGTTTAGCTCAAGTGGAAAGGTAAAGGAAGGATATGGTCTAGGAAGAGATATCATCATTACGATTTGAAAGAAGGAAAAGATAAAGAAGTAGGAGTCAGTCTGCTATTAATATTTTAAATCAGGATTTCAGAAAAAAAATAATGTTAAAGATTTTTATAAGAAAAAAGAGAAACTGTTTTATCATATTTTAAAGAAATGATTATACTTTCAGATACATATAACTTGCACTGAACTCTAGTAAGAGCTCAGATGAAAATTAAATAAAAAATCATCACTATGAAGATGGCCATTAAAATGGTGAGACAGACAAAGAAAGTTTCCTTTAACCACATCTACACAGCACCTAGTATATAGAAAGTGATGTGCTAGATGCTCAAGGAGATACAAAAATAAGCCTCAAGAGAAAATGATAAGGTTATAGGTAAACAGCTTTACCAGAGAAATTATTATACTTAAACTATACTTTAATATACATCAGCTTAAGTCATGGTTATAAAGTAAAATATACTAGAATAGGAAATCAAATATTATTGGTCATCCCTTGTAATAATTAAGGAAACAGAATGACCACTAGGTGGTGCTATTCAGCAAGAAATCAGAGATCACTGAGCAGCAAGAACTTCCATGTTTCCCTTGGCGTGTGAAATCTCTCCAAAGGCACACTGAAACTGTTAGATCATAAGGGAACAAACACGGGGATTTAAAGGGACAAATTACTAACTGTTCCATCTACCTCATTTCCTTAGCCCATTTTATTTTTGAAACATTTTGCGAATAAATGAATTTGTGGTTTTCTAGAACTGGGAACAATAGGCGGCTTGAAGACCCTCGGATGGCAGGCTTCCTTCCTCCCTTGGCTAAGTGCCTGCTGTGAGACACGTGTGGGCAGGCAGAGGGCGCAGGGCGGGGATGCCAGGACAGAGGCCCTCTGTTCTCTCCAGCGCACATGGGTCAGATTCTCCACAGGGCAAGGCACCTCCATGTGTTTTGGGCTGAGCAATATGGAACCTTTTGTGAAGCAGGCATTGGCTGGCTTCTAGTCATGTGAGAGCAAGTGTTTCAAAAGGTGAAGTGGGGCAGGGACTCTGGCACAACAGCAGCAAAAAAGAACAGTTCTGCGTTGGTAACTCAATACTTTCTGTTACTTTGAGCTATCCTATATAATAAAACCCTAATATGCAAATTGACCGAACGGTGGAATGACTGGTCGTTATGTCGCACACTGACCACCAGGGCAGCAGATGCTCAACACAGGAGCTGCCCCCTGGTGGTCAGTGCGCTCCCACAGGGGGAGCCAGGCTCACGGTTGGTGAGCTCAGCGGCAGTGGCGGGATCCTTTCCCACCTCCACTGCAGGCAGGCAGTAAGGAGCAAGGGGTCCTGGACTGCGAGAGCCCCGGACTGTGAGAGGGATGTCTGACTGCCAGCTTAGGCCTGCTCCCCAGGGGGATCAGGCCTAAGCCAGCAGGTGGACATCCCCTGAGGGGTCCTGGACTGTGAGAGGGCACAGGCCAGGCTGAGGGACACCCCCCACCCCCAGTGCATGATTTTCGTGCACCAGGCCTCTAGTTTGAGAATAAACATTGAATAAGCTACATACTAAAATATAGGTGTCAATTTTTTTCATAAACTGTAGCTATGAATGAGAGTAGTTTTATATTTTCATAAAACTTTTAAGACTGAGTATAGGCCAAACTAGTTTTAAATTTTACTCTCTCCCTCCTGGATATTTCTTATGGTTGCTTTAAAGTACATGTGGCTTCTAGAGTAAACCCCTTTATCTTTTTAAAAAACATTTTATTTGAAAATATATTTTTATTGCTTTCAGAGAGGAAGGAAGAGGGAGAGAGATAGAAGCATCAATGATGAGAGGGAATCATTGATCGCTGTCGATGGAGCCCACAACCCAGGCATGTGCCCAAACAAGGAATCAAACCACGACCTCCTGGTTCATAGGAAAACACTCAACCACTGAGCAACACCAGCCAGGCGAACCCCCTGATCTTCTAAAAGGAGATAGTTTTGGAAATGGAATCAGGGAAAGACTCACAAAAACGTTTCTCATCTCCATAAAAAATTTTATAATGCCAGTTGGGATTTCCAAAACATTTAGGAAATACCTAATAAAAGGAGAGAGGCCAAGGAAACAAAATGGAAATAAAGAAAGATGTCCAGAGGCAAAAAAAAAAGAAAGAAAAGAAAGAAAGTAGTTTGAGGCTTGCTGCATATTTGAGTGAAGAATTTAATGACGCTTTTGAATTTAGGAGGAATGATGCTATTTGGGTACAGTAATTGGAAAAAAAATATAATTTCCTTAGCATCTATATCCCCTGCGTACTCAAACCCATATACCTGTCCTAACTGGTGGGATGTCCAATGCGGATGAGATCTGAGTCATTGTTACCTAGGCCAGATGGGAAGGTGAAGGGACCGGAGATAGGGACACCCACAGGAAGGGCTGAATCTGAAACATACAAGGCGATTAAGAAAGATTCTGACATCTTCTCCAGGTGCAAACCCTGTCTTGCACTTTCTTCACACCCATTTCCTTTTACCATTGGTTTTTCCATATTCTGTCATCTGGTTGCCCAATGTGAAACACTAAATGATGTCACCAGATTCTTCCAAACTGCCTAATAGAATGGCTTTTTTTTTCCTTCCAGTCATCTTCTTTGACACCGGTCTCGATCCCCCAGTAAAATTCGGTTCCCTTGGGCTCCTGTGAGAAGATTTCACCTGTCTCCCCTCTCCCAGTGCCCTGAATACACTTCTCTGTCTCCTATTCAGTTTTGCTCTTTGGATGGTGACATCCCTGGAGTTCACTCCAGGCCTCTTCCCTCCGGCTCTAGCCACTTTCACTGGAGAAGCTTTGGCTCATCTTCTAATTCTGTGCTGATACATTTCAGACCCATGCTCAGTACCAGTCACTCCCAGAGCTGCAGGTCTTGATATCTCACTGTCTGAGGCACACCTCCATCAAATGTCTGCAGGCCGCTCAAACTGAGCGGCTTCCCATGCTGATGGCTGCCCTTTCCTGTCCAATCTGTCTTCTGTTTTTCTCAATAAAGAGAACTCTGTCAGTTCCCCAGACGGAAACCTAGGGGTCATCCTCCAGTGTTCTCTTTCTTAAACCCTCCACCTCATATTCATCAGTAAGTCTTCAGAATGCGCTTTATATGCTTTAGCACATTATGTTATGTGTTGTGGGGGTTTTTTCTTTATATGTTAAAACACATTACATATTTGTGCCTTTTTGTCCATCTCTTGATTCAGATTTTGTTTTCTAAATGCGCTTTATATGCTTTAGCACATTATGTTATGTGTTGTGGGTTATTTTTTTTCCTTTATATGTTAAAACACATTACATATTTGTGCTTTTTGTCCATCTCTTGGATCAGATTTTGTTTTCTATTTTTTTCCTGGACTGTTCCAATAGTTTCATAACCATTTAGTCCCTCATTCAAACTACAGTGGGGCCTTGACTTACGAGTTTAATTTGTTCCGTGACGGAGCTCGTAACTCAAATTACTCGTATGTCAAATCAAAAAGTGAACGAGTGAGACACGTGATGCTGGGCTGATGTTGTGGCATTCACTGTGACGTTCGCTGCGCCAACTAGCGGTGGGGTATCTGAAGCTGGCTCATAACCCGAATTTTAGCTCGCAACTCAAAGCAAAAAATCGGCCGAGAGATGGCTCGTATCTCGAAAAACTCGTTAGTCAGGACATTCGCAAGTCAAGGCCCCACTGTATTGCCAGATCTAACTTTCCAAAAGACAAATCAGATCCTGCATGACATATCCATTCTTACAAACTTTCTTTCTAATGTGCATTCAAGATTATGCATGATCAGGCCCTAACATAACTTTCCAGCTTCACCTCATCCCTCTTATACTTAACCCACTCCAAATGATCCAGCATTGCAACTACACCTTTGCAAATTCTGGTCTCTCTGCCTAAAAGGTTCCTTTCCTCATTTTCCATATCACATTGAATAAGACTGATCAAACTCCTCTATGACACTGATTCATATTTTTCTAGTACCTATCATATAATAAGAATTCTATAAATGTCTTATTTCTCTAAATTGTAAGAGGATTTCAAGTCCTTAACTAAATATTTAATTCCTTTATTTTGCATCAACTTTTATGAGTAATTAATTTGTATCAATTACCATGCTATGCCATGGGAAGACAAAAATCAGACTTAATCGCTGCCCTTGAAGTACTTATGGTGTATTAGATAATAAAGACTGAGAAATACATTACTATAATGCAGTTTGTCCAGCCCTTTGCCTCCATGAATGACTGAAACATTATTTCCTTTCCAATGCCAAACGGGAATTGTGTGCTCACCAAGTGGATCTCTCCTCTCTGAGATCTCGTGTACATGTTTCAGAATCAGCCAACTCCTAATATTCTATTTTCTTTTCTTTTTTCCCCAGCATGACCAGAGCTTGCAGCACTAAATTGTTTTCCTCTCGCCTCTAAATCTGCCTTACCACCACTTGATTTTCTTGGGCTTTTCTAATTTCCTATAAAGGAAAACGAACAGACACTTTTGTTAGATGGGTTTTTACTACTGTATGATCACTGCTGGGAAACAGTACAGAATGGAAATAATATGTAGGGAACACACAAATTTAGTGTAGTGTGCTCTGGTATATTGTTGCTGAAGTACCTGGGTATCCCATTGGTTTTCTGTTTGAGCTTTTATTCCAGAAAATAAACTTACTGCACTCCCTCCTGCTTTCTAATTGCCACTAAAGCGATTGCTTATCCTATTCTTTTTGGAGGTCCCTTTCCTTGCAAGGAGGCGAGGAAGGTCTATCGAATAGTGTAAAGGATCTAGCCATCATCAACTTAGATGTCCCTTCAAAAATAAGGGGGAGGTTCATTTCTCTACAGACCTTTCCACCTGAGGATAGCAAGCTCACTTGACCCCTCCCTCACAAAGGGAGGTTTACTGTTAGTCTTTACCCTACAAAAACGTATTCTAGTCCATCAGTTGACATTTTTCCCACCCTAACTTTCTCTTACAGCTTCCCTGGAAATGGACAGCAGTCACTTTCTTTCACCAGGATACCATTTCTTCACACGCCTGAATGTTTGCTTTAAATGGTGATGCATTGTGAGGCCAAGAAAGCACAAGCCTCACCAAACAGTACGCTCTGGGAAGGCAGTGATTGTTCCGTGGACTTAGTTTGTTTGTTGACTAGTTGCTAGTGCCTTGACTAGGGCCTGGCCTTGTTTAAAAGAATGAAGACATTATGTTACAGTATACTAAACTGTGTTAAATCAAATTGACTGAAGGGAATAATGTACTTAATATTTTTTAAATCTTATGAATAACGCTGAGTGCTAACAGAACTTAGATATTGTGGCTTTTCTAAATGCAGCTAAGAAAATCATTATCTATAACTTCAGCTTTATTAATGCAGCTGATATAATCAGAATACTTCTTCTATGTTGTCAATAGTAATTATTTCATAACAATGATTTATCTGAGTATAATTTCTGTATCAAATTATACATTGTTCATATTAAATTTTAAAATACTTTTAGAAGAAAAGCACACTTATCTAGCATGCTGGTGGGTAAAAGTTAATATTTTTAATTAAATGAGATTAAATTAGGATAATTCTTTTTGAGTACTTAAAGAAAGCTATTCTAGTCAGTGCTTAGTTAGGATAAATTCTATATTAACAGGTTACAAAGACAAAAATAAAACAAAACAACAACATAAATCCAATGTCACCAATTTACTCGTAGTTATGTCTTCCAGAAAATATATTCTCAAACACTATATGCATAATAATCAAGTGGAACTCTTCATAAAGTCTGGGGTTGGGCTCAAGATCTAGTGCAGGCAG
>NW_005363247.1:385500-393209 GCF_000412655.1 Myotis brandtii | reverse complement strand
CTTTTTCTTAGTGGTTAGACTAGCCACTTTTGTAATGTGACAAAAATATAGTCATTATCTTTAAAAATGAGGCTTGTACTTGAAATTTTGAATACTTATTTAGTTCATTATGCTATATGATTGAATATATTATTATACTTAATATTCAATATTTGGTGTAGAGCTAGATAAGCCTATGTTGTTAATCAGAATATGAGCTTTGAATGAAGACTGTGTGCATCTTAATCCTCATTCTTTGTTATACAACTCTGTGACTTTAATGAAAATTTTAGCCCCTTTGGGCCATAATTTGCCAATTGGTAAAATGACTCCTTACTTTATGAAGCTAATGCCAGGATTAAATGAGAATCTGGGACATAGTAACAATGAAATATAAATTAGTTATGATTATTCAGATTGCTTTGCAGTTTTGTCCACTGTAGGGATTTAAAATCTGTTTTTGTGGTATTTATTTTTTATTATATACTCAGATCTTATGTGTACACCCTAAGGTTTTCCCATAATAGTTCCAATTTATGCCTGTTGTCCAAGAATTCTCTCTGGATTAGCCTTTGTCCTAGAAAATGTTTCATGGTTTGAACAACAAATTATATAGCATATATGATGTAACTGTATATTTTGAGAGCATTGAATCCATAACTAAATAAATATCAGCCAATTGCATGTAAAAATGTTTTTCTTTCTTTTCCCTTTAGATATGATATTTCAAGTTTTATAGGTGTAGTTATTGAGGACTCTCTGCTAATCTGGCTCCATGAACTCTTTTCATTTCTACTAGTATATATATGAAAACAGTAAAGAGTTTTCTCAAAATATTAAAAATGGAACTGACTTATCATCTAGTGATTCAATTTCTGGGTATATATCTGAAGAAACCCAAAACATTAATTCGAAAGAATATATGCAACACTATGTTCATTGCAGCATTATTTACAATAGCCAAGTTATGGAAGCAACCCAAATGCCTATCAGTAGATGAGTAGATAGAAAAGCTGTGGTATATACATATCATAGAATATTACCCATAATATTAAAAAAGAATGAAATATTACCATCTGTGACAGCATGGATGGACCTAGAGGGAATTATATTTAGTGAAATAAGTCAGACAGAGACAAATATTATGTAATTTTAATTATATGTGAAATCTAAAGAAAGAACAGTATAAACAAAAAACAAAACTAAAACAGACTCATAGATACAGAGAACAGACTGATGGTTGAGAGGGGAGGGGACTTGGGGGACTGGGTGAAAAAAAGGTAAAGAGATTGAGAAATACAAATTGGTAGTTACAAAATAGTCATGGGGATGTAAAGTACAGCATAGGAAATATAGTCAATACTAGTGCTCCAACATCTCCCACCTGGTCCTGTGTACCGATAGTCCAAGGCAAACAATAAAAGATGAAAAAGGAGAGGGCTGGGAAATGGGAAATGCACCGACCTTAGTTGTATTCACTGACATGAAAGAGAACACTAAAGACCCTCCAGGGAAGATCTTGAGTGTGTCAGGACAGCCTGCGTCTCCTCATCTAAGTACAGAATCAAAATGTCAATTTTGCCTACCTATCCAATGTCAACAGATCAAAATCTTCCAACCTTGTATGTCTTTGACCTCCTGATTTCTAAAATCAGAAAGCAGGTGAATCACTGTAATGAATTCACATTTTGAATTCTAAGCATATTTTTGTATAAGTTCATTGACCTCATTAAAACTTCTTAAAATGACAAACATAGATGGCTAAGAAACATTATTTTTAACTAAATATATCACTTCTTTTATTCGAGGTGAGCGAGGAAGGCAATTAGAGAAGAATTTGCGATTTTGATCATTAGGATTTAAGGTAGATTTTAACACCATAAAGGGCAAAACTGTAGCAAATTTTATGGCCATTGTGAGAGATGGGTCAGAAGCAAATAAAACTGATACAATTTACTAAGTCTCAATTTTGATCAAAAAAAGAAGCAAGGCGGCAAGATGTGTGTGTCACTTTATATAACCCAATTCAATCATTGTCAAACGTATCTTGAGGTCCCTGTCAATTTTATAACAAAACCTGCTCTCTCAGTCAATATCTTCTTACTTCTTCAACTTATCAAACCTCTTTTGACTTTTATCATTTTATATTGTTTTGAAAATTCTCTTTTCTTTTGGGCACGATGCCATTGATGATTTGATGGCAGGAGCTTCTCGCCCTCTGAAATGTGTGTCTGTCTGAACTACCTTTACCTTTGTTCGTCTACTTTGACCGATTCCCTGATGCTCTCTGCAAATACTGATCATAAATGCCATTCAGCTTCTAATGCTTAAGGGATGGATCATTAAATCATTCATAAAATTCCCCAAAAGGTTGAATCTACCCACGTGTCCTTCATTTAATTACTAGCCTGCACAATAAAAGAAACAGAAGTTGTATTAAATGACATTTTGGACCAGAAAAAAAAATCAGGTTGCTAGAAGAGCATATTTGAAAGAATGATTAATCTCTCTGAATTTGATAATCAAAACATTTTGACACTCACTGGCAGTTTTAATGATTACTGTAATTTAGCTGATGGGTTCATTAATAAAGCTCCAGGACTACTTCATAATATTTAACACTGTGATCACTACAGTTAAGGTTATACAGAACAAGTAGGCAATTCCTTAGGATCTGTACAACATGCTCTCAGTAATCTGGGCAGGAGACTATGCATAATGGTTTCTGGCAAACAAGTAACCAGGAATGTTACCGTGTCTGCTGGTAGCCCTTGGTCCTGCCTTACAGGTGCCGTGTCCCATACCTCTCCCAAAGGACTTGCTTGCCAAGAGCTCATTCTGTAAATTTTAGCTCCTTGCAGAGGGAGTAAAAAAAAAAGCATTATCACATCAACAAAGTATAATAACCCTTTAAACCTCACTGGAAATATGAGGATAGTGTTGGTGTTGGTGCAGTAATACAGAATGGCCAATCATGTGGGAAGTAAAATTCAGCAGAATCTGTGAGAGGAGCACACTGTAGGGGAGAAGATATTTGCCAATGATACATCTGACAAGGGGTTAAATTCCAAAATATATACTAGTAAGGAACTCATACAACTTAACAAAAGGAAGACAAACAATCCAATTAAAAAATGGGTAAATGACCTAAATGGATACTTCTCCAAAGTGGACATACAGATGGCCAAGAGACATATGAAAAAAATGCTCTAAGTCACTAATCATCAGAGAGATGCAAATTAAAACAACCATCAACAAATGGCTACCACCAACCAAGTAGCAGGATGTAAGAGTAGCAGGATGTAAAAGCCTAGGAAATAGGTGGTAGAAAAAAAAGAGCCTGTGAAAGTCTTTGGGTAGGAAAGAAACCATAGAGAGGAGTCAGAAAAGCCAAGAAGGAGAGAGAGAAGGTGGGTCAGGGTAAAGTGGAAATATTTTATAATTATTTTATTAAAGTCTGTCTTCTGTATGAGATTGCAGGCTTTAGTATATTTTGTTCACCATTCTACTAGTATTTTCAGCTTATAATTGAAGTTTGGTGTTTAACATATTGTAGTTGCCTATGAAATAAATAAATACCCAACTCAGAGACTGAGCCATAGAAAATACAGATATATTTTTGGGAGAAGACTAAAGTTTAATATCCATATCCTACTTTTGGCTTATGAAAAAAATAAATCTTAACATATTGTAGTTGCCTATGAAATAAATAAATACCCAACTCAGAGACTGAGCCATAGAAAATACAGATACATTTTTGGGAGAAGACTAAAGTTTAATATCATATCCTACTTTTGGCTTATGAAAAAAATAAATTGATTGTATTTAAGGTTCTATTAGGAATGTGGGCTTTGTGCCACTTATCAGAATCCTTATTTTGTTAAATTATGCAATTCAGAAACCATGAGATTGGAAAGGAGCACCATGCTTATTCTACAAAATTCTGTTGAACCAACAAAAAATTGTGAACATGTAAAAAAAAAAATCAAACAGATAAAAACAAATATATTGCATCTGAATGGAGAACTGCATTTTAGAAAATCAGAATTACGTTCTGGGTTCTAAAAACAGTCCCCAGCAAACATAAGTCCCAAGAACAAGAAAGAAATCAGATGAAGGAAATGTTAACAAGAACTCATATCTTGAGATAGCATAGAAACAAAAAAACAAATTGAGACTACAAATATCAGATTTACTTTTACTGCAATCCTTGTTGGAAAACTCATTCTAATCTGAAATATTAAAAAAATAATGGTTGAGCACTTTCCTGGTTATAAAGACTTAAAATAAAAATGTTGGGCATTGAATGTAGAATATTTTCATTTATCTTACATAGGTGGTCTCTAGTTCTAAAGGATTTGGAAATAAACAAAGCCATTTGCTGCTATTAAAGTTCAAGAGGTTTTTATTTTTATGCAATGTTATTTTCATTCTTATTAGTTTAAGCACATGAAGACAACAAAACTATGCTCAATTTGACCTTTTATAATTAGGTTCATAAAGCAATGAAATTTAGAAATAAAATTTTTATAGAAATTCTGTTGTTTAATGTTCAACAGGGATAGGATATACTACTGTCCAGTACTACCCAATTATTAATGCTGGGGATCTTCTTTCTCAAAATTACTACCTCTCTGGGTGTCGAAGACTCTCATTTGTCAACTCAAGAAATCTATGAATGTCAGTCCAGATAGGGCCCAGGAAATTCTTGGGTCACTGACAGAACTCTTAAGCTAGAAGTTCCATGGGCAATGGGTAGGTTTCTATAGATGGAAGGCCCATCCTACCACCGGACTCATCCTGCTCTATCCAGGTGATAAGCCATCTCTGTGTGTTGACTTGACCACCACAGGACTCCCTGCTGCTGGCCACTAAGGATGATGGGCAGTCTCCCCCTAAGACACTTCTCTTCACATGGCTATTCAGCCCCCAGGTCAGTCCTTCTAGTTTCTCTCCCTCTGACTAACTGTGTGTGTTTCCCACCCAGCTCCTCTTTTCTATCTCCCTTTGCCTTCCTTCTTAACCCAGATAAACCCATCTTCTCTGGTTATTTACATGCAACATGCATGTGAAGTATTCTTTTTCTCCACTATTATTTTATACTGTTCAACTGTTACAGCATAAACTCTGCTGTACTTTCTTCAAGCCTCCATTCTGCAATGACTACTTGCTCTATTCATGCTTACTATAACAGTCCTATTTCTCTTTGAGGTAATATGGGTACCTCTGAGTCACTGGTGGTAAGATTCTCATACAAGTGAAAAAAAGCAAACATAAAAATTAGTATTTCAAGATGCCTCACTGCAAATAGTAACATCAATGCTGTTGAATTTCACACATAGATGAGACTTAATCTGGATTTTGGACCTAAAGTCAGTATAGAAACATAACTAGTGAGCATTGTGTATAGTGTCTCTCTCTCTCTCTCTCTCTCTCTCTCTCCCTCTCTCTCTCTCTCTCAATTATTACCAGTATTAATACTGGTAATAATTAAGGAATTAAGGAGTTAATGGGTTAAGGGGAGAGATAAGGTTTTAGGTTGGTCTAGGTATATAAAGACACAAATAAGTGGAAGAGATAGCATACAAAAAATGTTGACTGTTGCCAGGTCCACAGCCCCTCTTCATGTGGCCATTTTTTATACCATGTGGCTCTAAAGCTTAACCAATAGCGGGGCGGAATCTGATTCAAGGTGACTTACCCACAGCTGGTCAGTATATATGACTTCTGTGGTTTGTTTTAAAAATAGAAGTTGTACCATATATAACACACACCACACACACACACACACACACACACACACACCTGCATCTATTTGCTGAAAGTCTCTCTTTTCACAATTTCAAAATCTTGAAAGAGAAACCACAGAAAGGCAATCACGGAAAGTTTCAGGAGAAAGGGCACTTGAGGAATAGGTAGGAAATAGATCAATGGAAAGAAGGAGGAAGGACATTTAAAGTCATGAATGCAAAATAAAAGAAAAATATCTTTGCCATATGAACAGGTTATATTCACATGATGGTGAGTTTAAAGGAAAAACTCCTTAAAATAATTATGTCAATGGGAATTTTTATCAATCACATATGCTCAACAGCTTGTCCTGAGAGCATATATATGTAGTGTGTGTTTGCAAGTGTGCTTCAATTGTGTCTAGCCACTGTTATAGGCTGTTAGATGAATAATACATGAAGATTTGACTACACCAATGAAAAAATAAAAGTATCATGGGAATAAAATAGTTGACATAGGTAATTTGTGATGTGACTTTTTGAACTAAAAAAATCATGTAATGGTCAAAGTAAATCAATTCTGTTAGAGCAAAGAATTCTCCAATCAACAAGCAATTCTATATAATTTTTAATAGACTAATTAGAAGAAACAAATGTCACAAAATGTTCATTACCTATTAAAGATGTCATATTAAATTCTTAATTTGAATTCCAAGAAGAATAAGATCCATGACAACTGTGAGTTTAATTAGCTTAAGTTGATAAATTACATCTTAAAAAATAAAGATAATCTACCACCCAAATGAATCCTTTCACATAAGTTTAAAATTTATTAGTGAGTGAGGCATTCACAGACTAATTATAAAAGTTGTTAGGTTATAAATATAAAAGGAAGAAAAAATTAAAAATTTATATATCTTGTCAAAGACATTTTAATTTCTCTTGTGTCCCCAGTCTGAGGAGCAAATGAAAAGGCCACGAAACTTCAGGAAATATTATACTTATTAGTGTTATTGACTTTTCTATTTAATCTACGAGAAATTGCCTTCTTGTCTTCCAAAATAATTTCCCCTCCAAGTCAGAGAGCAGTTTAGTCTCTTTGGAAAAGACTTTTTGGTAACCATGTATTTCTTTAGCTCTCTTCTTTAATCTCCATGTCGATTGGGCATTGCTAATGAAATAAAAACTTACAGAAATAAGGAAAACATCTGTAGTGTATTGTTTTCTATTTATTAAAGAGATGTTTATTAACTTATATGTTGAACATTTATTTATACTAATTATTTCTCATAATTAAAAACACAAATAGCAAAACACTAAAAAAATAACTTCAATTTGCTTGAGAAAAAGAAATTATGTTTTTAAAAAGTTTTATTTTTGTCTTTCAAGTGACAAAAATATATTGGAAGGACATTCCAATAAAAAAGCCATGCCATTGTACTCACACTGTTGTAAGTTTATACTGCTTTTTAAATGGAAATGGTCAAATTTTTTTCCATACCCACTAAATGCCTTATTCTGACATAGTTCTATTTATTTACAGCTTTTCTTTAATAGTCCAAAGTCATCATTAGTGATGACCCCTTTGACAATGTGAGCCTTTATAGCAAGTGCCCCAGTTTTCTATGGGCAGCAAACTGGCTGCAAAAGCTGCCCATTTTCTTATGCAAAAGGAAGAACTAGCAAGTGCCCCAGTTTTCTATGGGCAGCAAACTGGCCGCAAAAGCTGCCCGGCTACATACAGGGTCGTTTCTTATGCAAAAGGAAGAATGACTCAGAGGGAGGAACCAGAAGCCCCAGAGAAAAATTTCTTGGGAGCTAGATATCCCCTAATCAAGTATCTGACAATATCTTTCAGCAGGAATTCAGAATTGCAATCAACCAGTGACTATTCTGTGCCTATTTTTTCTTCCCCCATTTTTCTGTATGGGAGTGCATATTGCAGTTATTCTGTCTCTGTTTTTGTATTTTGTGGGGAGGGAGGGAGGGAGGGAGGGAGAG
>NW_005363247.1:339240-385374 GCF_000412655.1 Myotis brandtii | reverse complement strand
TTCTTCTTCTTCTTCTTCTTCTTCTTCTTCTTCTTCTTCTTCTTCTTCTTCTTCTTCTTCTTCTTCTTCTTCTTCTTCTTCTTCTTCTTCTTCTTCTTCTTCTTCTTCTTCTTCTTCTTCTTCTTCTTCTTCTTCTTCTTCTTCTTCTTCTTCTTCTTCTTCTTCTTCTTCTTCTTCTTCTTCTTCTTCTTCTTCTTCTTCTTCTTCTTCTTCTTCTTCTTCTTCTTCTTCTTCTTCTTCTTCTTCTTCTTCTTCTTCTTCTTCTTCTTCTTCTTCTTCTCCTTCTTCTCCTCCTCCTCCTCCTCCTCCTCCTCCTCCTCCTCCTCCTCCTTCTTTTTTATTGATTCTCATTTGAGGATATTTTTTAAATTGATTTTTAGAGAGAGTGGAAGAGAGGGGGAAAGACAGAAATATCGATGTGAGAGAGACACATTGATTGGTTGCCTCCCACACTGGTCTGGGAATCAACCGCAACCAAGGTATGTGCCCTTGACCGGAATTGAACTATTCAGTCTGCAGTCCAACACTCTGACCACTGAGCAAAACTAGCTAGGGCTCTAAGGTCCTTTTTCAATATTTTAATGATTATGTTACCTGCAATTTTTTTATTATTTATAATACTTCTTTACTATCCTGGCTGAATCAAGGGTTATCTTATTTAACACTATATACTTGTATTAGGTCTTTTCAGGTAGCAGATTCCCAGAGAGCAATTATCCTATCTTTTCTATATTCTCTAAAATCTCCATAGTGCTTATTTTAGAGCCAAGTATTCATTAGATGCTTAATAAGTATTAAATGGTGAACTTGGCCATGTTAATCTGTGGTATCTAGGCTGCTTGCACTATTTCTGCTGACATTTCTTTTGCTTATTAAAACCATTAACAACATGGGTGTGTGCTCTTTGCTACTATAACATGACAGATGAGGGAGCTTACAATACTGACCTATCTCAGGTGACTGGAAATTGATTTCTAATTTCATGATGGAATTCAAGAATAATTTACAGTGTGAACTGTTCTTTGGGAGATAGTTTTCATCACCTTTTATGTCACTGAGGTTATCTTTGTAGATTATATAAGATATATTTTGACAAGGTGATCCTTGTTTCAAAGGCATACTTCAGTTAAGAGTAAAAAGATCATAGATCAACCAAATGAGATACCTAAATGAGATACCAAAGCGCTCAGTTTCCTGACTTAGGAAGGCTTGGTGAACTACTTGGGGTGAGCCTGTGCTATTATGCATATTTGATGCATGTTTGAGAACTGCGGTTTTTCATTATTCACAGTCCCACTAAATGAAGCCAGAAACTTTCTAAAGTCATTTAAAATGGAACCTTCTCTCTTAACAAGCACTTTATCTTCAACTTGCAGCTTCTATGTGGACGAAAGTAAATGATGAGAAGCTAAAAAAAATCTCAAAGTTCTTGTTGAAATCCTTCTGACCTCTTCAAGTGTCTTCTAAAGGATGCTGTTGCCTGCATCTTGGTCCTTTGACCTGAACTTACTATTTGGAGGTTTGAATGCTGAGTTTACTAACAAAGAAAAACCAACTTTTTATACTTTGTAAAAAAGAAAACTATGCCTAGAAAAAAGAACCACAGGAATATTCACTATCGAACCAATTTTTCCTCAGTAGCTTTCACGGAAACTGTGATTATATAACACTAAAAATGATTTATCTGTTATCTGGTTAATAGAATCAGTCAGAGGGAGCAAATATGACATTCCATCAGATACATTTCTTGTTTTTGTTATTTTTTAAGTGAATTATGTAGAGCTAATCTCTAAGACTAAAGGCCATTTTTGCAGTATAAAAACAAGTACCCTGTTTAATCCAAAAGCCATTAGAATAAGCTTTATCAAATAGGCACACAAAAGCATACTTATACATAATTAAGGTATAAAGGGATTTTGAGATCCTGAGCAAAGGACTACTTTGCCAGTGTTATTACTTCCATCACTATCATATGTCATTAGGAAGTTTTAGAGAAAAAAGAGAAAGCTTTTTTTTTTTTTACACAACTTGATTCTTTGTTTTCAGAGTATTCCTTCAGCCATAATATCTTAAATAAATTTCTAAGATCATGCTTAAATAAAAGATTCAGCCTTTTGTGGTCCATTGAATTTATGATGATGTAGTGTGACCGTGGTTAATGGAATTATATAGGTGTCGAGTATACTATTCTATAGTACATCCTGTGTATATTGCATTGTGTGCTCACTATCCAAAGTCAAGTCACTTTCTGTCACCACTTACCCCCCTGCACCTTTTTCAACCTGCCCTCAACCCTCCTTTCCTCTTGTAACCACCATACTATTGTCTGTGTCTATGAGGGTTTTTTCTTGCTTAATCCCTTCACCTTTTTCACCCAGCCCCACAACCTACCTCCTATCTGACAGCTGTCATTCTGTTTTCTGTATCTGAGTCTGTTTCTATTTTGTTTATTTGATTCCACATATAAGTGAAATCATATGTCCTTGAGTCTTCTGCATATTTGATTCAGTAGACTTCTACCAGATTGTTGAGACAAAGAAAGTCAGGCTGGTTTTATTGCCTCAATGAGAAGTCAGAAAATTACTTCTTTTCCTAAAATACTCCATATGGAACCGTCGCTGGGGAAGTCCATCCTTAAGATCTGTGACTGAAGGGAGATGCCACAGGAAGGACTGATGTGATGCACAGGTGATGGCACCACCCTCCAGTGGGAATCTCTGTGGGTCTGCTGAATAAAGTCTTCTTTAATGATAATTAACCTAAGGCTTTGAGAATTCATTTACATTTCCTTCCTAATGTTAAAGAGCTAGTACAGGGGTGGGCAACCTTTTTGTGAGTGCGTGCCAAAACCAGCAAAATCTCTGACTCAAAATTCTTCTGCGTGCCAATTATGTATATTTTTTTATGTACAATTATATATAATTTTTTGAGAACATGTTATGCCTACTTGATATCTCTTAAGGTGTACATATGTGAAGAACCTTGAAGAAATAATAAAATTCATTCGAGCGACAAAAACACAGTATATGATGATGAAAAATACATTTATTTTTTAATGTATACATGTACACTGATAGTCCGACAGAAAACTTTATGACTCCGTTTGATATTATCAGTGGGACTTTTGCTGCTGCATCACTGATGACAGAGATTTTACATCAGGTTTATATTTCGTGACCTTCAGAGATATGCACGAGCTACTACTTTCATCCGTCAGGCTACTCCTATTATGAGACTTAACAAAATTCATCACTGAGAACAAAGATTCACAATTGTAAATGGAAGATTATAAGAGAGGGTTTCGCGTGCCAGCAAAAGTTACTGGCGTGCCAGGGGTTGCCCACCCCTGAGCTAGTAGAAGCCATAGGGCCTGTTGCCTCTGTTATTTTGACCACCTCTAATCCAGCAGGGGTGAGGCATGATTGCCCCTGGTAGCTTAGCAGGAGTCAGGCCCATGTTCTTGCAGGGCTTAGATTTCCTCCCTATCAGCTGGTAAAGTTAAGAAAGGAGTCAAATCATGCTCAGAACCTTTTCATCTGAGGATTTTTCTAAACAAGCTGATGATTTTCACTTAACACTCTGAAGTTAATTTCAGTAAGAGCATCTCTTCCCAAAGCAACATTGAAATGAATAATATACAAAATTTTTGTTGAATTTATACTGAGAATATACTTCTGCTAATGTTTCTGGCCTTTTGCCCAATAATTTTTTTTTTAAAGCATTTTCCTTAGGACATATTGTTTTATTTTCTCATTTTCTCTAAATCATCTCATTTGCTGATAATAAGTTTACAGTAAGCCCTTTTGAGAATGTTTATGTTTAACTTCTTAGCTTTTATCTTTATAATCTCCTCACACCTATTGATGGAGGGCATGATACATAACATTACTGGTTGAGGAGTGGGAGGACAATTCATACATGGTTTGGATGCTGTTTAAACATGGAGAAAAAAAATCATTTTTTGTACTTACATGTTTAAAAGTATTTAATTTTTTAAAACCACCTCAACATTAACCTGTCAACACAACAAATCATGGGTTTTGGAATCATACCAACCTGGATTTAGATACTAGTCTTGTTATTGAACCATCCTGAGGTTTTATGCAAATTTTGCTATGCAGCAGGCAATCCAGAAATGTTGGATTCCTTTCTTGATATTTTTCTGTTTTGCCTTTCACATTAATTATTTGCCATTAGAAACACATTTTATTTTCCATGCCAATATTGTCTTATAAATGTAAATGTCCATGGTATATAGGTATATAAAATATTATTTATGTTCTCAAAGTCTAAAATATTTGATAAAAATAGAGGCTTATATTTATCAGGATAAAATTTCTTCCTGAATATAAATAAACTCACAACAGTGTTAAAAACATGGATTAATTTTTATTATATAAACAGTCAATGATAGAAGAAATGAATTCATGTGAATATATAATATTTTTCTAAATGATAATAGGAATCTTTGTAATTGTATATCTCAGTATGGTACTTGCCTGGGTCTCTGAACATGTATGTTGACCAGATAAGAATTTTGCATTTCAAGAGAATTGCAAAAGGAAGCAACTATCCTGATATTAGTCTATCTTTTCTGTCTTCAACTATGGCTCCAAATTATAACTTGAAAGAGGACATACAATCATTAATGGTAGAGCAATGCTAAAAAGTAAGAGATACCACCCAAACATCCATATCTTTGTTCAAAAACTTATATGGGATAAATAATATGGAATGATAATCATAGCTTAAATTTAGAAAGAAAAAAAAATTGTTTCAAATATAGGAATGTTAGAATATTTTATCAAAAGAAATGCCATAAACATATCACATTCTTATTTTATTTTTGTTTCGTATGTTTTCTTATAAGAAAAATTCAAATAGAAAGAGAATAGAAATGATATTCATATAACAGAGAGAAAAATCCATGGGGAATAAAAGCGACTCTATTAAATATTGGAAAAACCATTTAGTGTCTTAGGTTTTAAATTTATTGTTTCACCAAACAGTATTTCTGAGGTGGGAAAAAGTGCCTATAGTTTGCTAAAAGATAACATTGAATTTTTACTTTAAAGGGAGTGCTGTGAGAGTCCATTGGGATATTGCTATATTTGGATGGCCAATGTTCACGTGCAGTTGCAGGTTAAAAGAAAATAACAAGAATCCCGTGTTAAGAAAAAGCTCACTACAGGCAGATCAAGAATAATACTCAATTCAATACATTTGAAACCATTAAGTATCTCAAATTGTTCTTTTGCTGAAGGGGGATCTTGAGACCATCTTTTTTTTTTTTTTTTTTTAACCTAGCCATCATGCCTTCATCAAGACTGCATTGCTAAAGAATATCACAGCTACATATTCTGTAATCATCTTTCTTTGACAGAAGATTCTGCATAATATTGAGATAAGACAAACTTTTATTCCATGGTGGTAAACTTATTTGTAATGTTTTGTTGGTATCATACATGATAATTCTATCATCCCTCTCTTTAATGCATCTAAGAATAGTAGGGCATTGCAGCCTCCTGACATTGTTGAATAAGAAATTATTTTAAAACTCTGTTTATAAATGTAAGGACTGTGGTTCAGATAGATTGAACTGAGTACTTGATCATTTTTAAAAGAGCACTGGTTTAGGAATTACACTTGATTTTGAGGTCTGGTTTAAATTTTGTGCAAATCATTTAACTCTGGTAGTTTCCTCCATTCTGAAATGAAGATGTCACATTTCCTCCCTATTGGCTTTAAAGGACAGTTGTACACAGTATTGAGCAACCTTCTGTTAAGCAAGCCCCCACCTCATAAAGTTAATCCCCAGCTTGTGTGGCATTGCAAACTGTTATGTTATTACACTAGAACAATGATGGCGAACCTATGACATGCGTGTCAGAGGTGACACGCGAACTCATTTTTTTGGTTGATTTTTCTTTGTTAAATGGCATTTAAATACATAAAATAAATATCAAAAATATAAGTCTTTGTTTTACTATGGTTGCAAATATCAAAAACTTTCTATATGTGACACGGCACCAGAGTTAAGTTAGGGTTTTTCAAAATGCTGACACGCCGAGCTCAAAAGGTTCACCATCACTGCACTAGGACTTTAAGAGGGAATTATTTATATGTCAATTCTTTATTAATTTGTAAGATTCCTCAGGTAAATCGCCCAGGGTTCATTCATCCTTTCATGGCCAACACCTGGCATAAAAGGTATATAGAATAGGTAAAATAGGTATATAGAATATTCTAAATAAAAAAAACACATTTTATAAACTGCTGCCTTTTCTGATTACATTGTGTTTTTCTTTTTGCCTCTGTCACTACCTGGCTTCAAATTTCTTCTTTGAAATCTGTTATAAAATTAATGTAAATGTTTATCTGTCCATGTTGGAGAGGAAAGAAAGTAATCTGATTAGGATATTAGGTAAACATCCCTTTTTAAATGATGCCCACATAACTAGAACCATCTAAATTAAGTTCTAATAATGAGAATATAGTAAAAGTACTTAATGATGTACATAAAATACAAAATTTTTCTTTGGTAATTCATAAAGCATTTTAGTATCATGGTGTGCCTTTGGGCCATAGAGAAGGAGGAAAGCAGGGAGGAAAAAAAAGAGAGGGGCAAGGAGAAAAGCTCATATTTTTTGTAGTCCTACATGAGAGTGTGTGTTATCTGGAGTTTTAGAGAAGAGATAACTGAGACTCAGATTCAGTGGCTTCTTCAGGTCACATCCGATTGGTAGCAGAGCTGCCCAAGTGTGTCTGAACAAAAACCTGTGGTCTTTCCACTAAGCCATGTTCTAGTGTTCCAAAAAGGAAGCTATGTGGTACAAGATAATTTAAATTCTGCTGAAAAACTATTATAATGTTTAGGCCGAAAACATATATTTTCCTTTTACCCTACATTGCAGCCCCAAACTCACTGTGCCCTGTGTTGGGTAGAGTATACATCTTCATTCTGAAACTTGTGTACCTTCAGTAGCTTTATCTGACTTAACAGATTTTTTTCTGTTGCCCTTTTCATCAAAAGAAGCAACTGATTTATCTCATCTCCTCCCTCCAATACCACAAAGACTTTATATATTTATAGGCACAGCCCACGGACATGGGCAATAGAGTAGTGAAGAGATGGGGGATGGGTAAGGGTTGGGAAGAGGGAGAGGTAAATGGGGGGGGGGAAGGGGAGATATCTGCAATACTATCAACAATAAAAAGTATATTTAAAAAAGAATGAATAAAGAAGATAATTTTAGATTATGAAAAAAAGAAGCAACTGATATTTGGGTGTCATATTAAGGTAATAATTTCATGTCCTTGACTTTATAGGTTTATGAGTCCAGTACAATTCCAGGGTTTAATCAATTCACTAGGCAACTGTACACAAAGTTTACAAATAATATTTTTATATGATTTTCATAACTGAATTAGAATAGCATTTTAAAACCAATTTAATTTGAAAAAAATGTACAGGCTGACAAGTACGGATTAATGGATTTCCCTTCCTTCTAACCAAATAATTTCAAATATTCCTGTTACTCTTTTTGAAAAGTGACATGTCTTATTTTTCCATTCAATTCCAGATCCCTCCAAAATCACTGAAGCATTTCCCTGAAAATTACTAACATTTGAGGGAGAAACCTATGAAACAAATTCTCCCAAACATAGTGATTTTATTTTAATTAGTATAATTTATAAATCCCAAACTGCTCCTTTACTGAGGGACTTTTCAGAATTTTGAAGTGCATTGTGATTAGAGCATGCAGATCAAAGACATTTCCAAATTCTTTTTTATTAAGCTTAGTTGTAATAGTAGTAGTAATATAGATACTAACCTATCCTGAACACCAGCTTTGGAAGTGTTGGCATAACTATGTCACTTCATCACTTGAAATGTGAGCATGTGCACGTAAGCATAGATGTGCGCGCGCGCACACACATACACACATACACACACACACACACACACACACACCTGAACAGCACCACACAAACAAAAAACATTTCCTGTGAAATAAACTATCTATCTTTATAACAAAATGCAAAAATAAGATTGTAATTATGATAGGCAGAGTCATAAACATCTATCAATTACTGGAAGTCATTATTATATTACTAGAGGCCCGGTGCATGAAATTTGTGCACAGGAGTGGGGAAGCCCCTCAGCCCAACCTGCACCCTCTTGCAATCTGGGACCTTTCGAGGGATGTCTGACTGCCAGTTTAGGCTCCTAACTGCTGGCCTGCCTGCCTGCATGATCACCCCTAACCACTCTGCCTGCCTGCCTGATCACCCCTAACTGCCTCTGCCTTGGCCCCCACCCCTGCCCCTGCAGCTTCATCTGGAATGACGTCCAGAAGGTCGTTTGGCTGTCTGGTCTAATTAGCATATTACACTTTTATTATTATAGATTAACCTTTACTAAGTAATGTTGTGCTGTACAATTTGGAAGATACAAAGAGTTAAGGTATCTTGTCTCTTACTTCCAGGGGTTTAAACCAAATGGAAAGACAGAGCATATCCACATTACAAACAAATATAATGAAAAGTCAGTATATATGTGTCAAATAGTAATAAATAGTTTTGAAATCAGAGAGGAGATGGAGAAATCCCTGTGAGTGCAGGTAGTCATTAAAGCTTTATAGAGATGTGAGATTCAAGCTGGACTTTGTAGGATGTGTAGAAATTACATTGGGGGAGATGAGGGTAGATGTGACTGGAGTGAAAGCTCTCTATACAAAAGTAGGAATAAAGTGGGAAAGAGATTTGGTGAATGCAGAAAAGAAGAGTTAGGCATTTAGAACTCATGCTATCCAAGAAGTATTTAAATAATATTTTAGGGAAAATAACCTGTACGCGCAGTATAATTAGAAACGTGATAAACGTGTGGGGGGAAGGAAGTAGGGAAACACAATCAAGTGAAGCAAAGTCAGCAATATGCATTGAATAGTCCTGGGGGACCGGTATATAAGCTACACCCTATTCGTCTGTGTTCATGAAGTTTGGAAATAAAAGGGAGATAAGGAGTAAATGGTATCAAAATGGAGGGCAGGGAGTAAAGAAATGTAGGTAAAGAAATATCTGAATTAATGCAGCAAGTTAGGGTCTGATTAGCAAGGTTATATTATTTTTCAAAAAAGGGATGCATGCTTGAAGGAGGCAATGGCAGAATGATTGATAGAGAAAATGTACTTAAAAGAATTGCTTTCTAAAAAGGTTGGAATAGAAAGCCCAGGTAGAGGTCCTGGCCATTGATGGCATTCGATACTTTTATTTTTGAGCCTAAAAGAAAAGAAGCAAAGGTGGATATAGATGATTCTATCATTATTTCCCCAAAGAACCACAACAAGCAGACAGAGGTGACTAACACACCTATGAAATAAACTATAGAAAAGTCAGATGATTTTCATATAACAAATGCTTCTATTTGTTGCCCTGGGAAGGTTGAAAAAATGATTTTATATGATCCTGGGGCTAAGTGGTTGTACTTATTACAATGTTGAATTTAAATAGCTGGTATTACAGGGCAAAGAAATAAGCTCTAGTGTTCCCTCCAGCTCATACAGCTCTTTTACAAGATTTCCAGAGGGACAAGGGACAATAATGTTGAGACATCTATTTTATTCAATAAAGTCATATTTTACTCAATAAAGATAACTATTTTACTCAACAAAGCAATATGTTGATATCATATTAATCTTATGTTGTCAGTTAATTCTATATGTCAATATCTAATTTTATAGGTAGGTCATGTTATAAATCAATGTACATTTCCTTAAATTTTACAATGATTAAAATATTGGGCTGGCAATTAAAAGCTACATTGGCCTATTGTATTTGGTCATTATCTTCAAGGAGCATACCATATACTTGTAAAGACCACACACACACACACACACACAGACATACACAGACATACAAATAGGTACAATAAAAGCCAGTGTAAAACACCAAATAGTTGGTAAAGCTAACAAGAATTATGGGAACTCAGAGGAAAGAGTAAGTGACCAATGGGAAGACAAGGCTAGGGAAAAGTGTGACTGTCCCATATGCTGGAAACTAAGTAGCAATACCTATTACATAGTTTAATTTAAATATGTGCTCTTTTTTAAAACAAGAGACAAAATAATCCCAGGTATATATACTATAGTTTGTAGTGAATGTTATATTCATGAGTTCTGTTTTATTCATAGCTAAATTATCATTTTGGACTCTCATAGCCCTTAACAATAGACATATAACTTTTCCTTCTAAAAGTAATGCATAATTATGATAGCAATCTTGGGAAATATAATATATATATGATATACTAAAATATAGATAAAACATGATCCCTAGATATAAATGCTATTAGCATATTGCTATATGTCTTTCCATGGCAGGTTTGAATATTTTAATATAACTCTTATCTGAGTCTGTCTTGCACTTCTTGACTAGATTTTTCCATTAGAGTATCTGCTCCTTGAGTTCAGTAACTGGAAATTTATCATTGTACCTCTCTACTGAGCAAATCACTATTTTTCTCACATGTGTGACAAGAAATAGAAATCATTACCTGCTTTCACAGTAGGCCAGTCATTTCCTCCCTTTTAAATTTAAATTTTCTGTAAATAAGAGTTTTTGCCACTCACAGCCTGTTTTTAAACTCAAACCTGAAGAACACATCTTACATATACTGGTATCTTATTGTAGTTAAAAGTCCTTTTAAGGCATGAGTACCCTCTTCTTATTGTAAGTGATGCTTAAAGATGAAGTGATTTTTCTTGGTTATAGGTAAATGACCCAAGTTCCCCCCTCACCACTTCTCCACAGGCCATCTAAGAGATGTTGTTTTTCATCTGTTTTTAGGTTTCTGAGACACTGACTCATTTTGCAATCATTATGTGTTCTGGAGCAGGATGAGATTCTGAGAAACCGTTGGCAGCTGATTTCTATGGAAAGAAGTTCTTAATTATAGTAAGCACAGAATGATCTGTTCTGGACCAAAAATCTACAACTTGCTCCCATGTTATTGCTTGTCTGAAAGGTCATGGGAACTGCTGGAGAGTTCTTTTAATCATGTTGAGGAGTCACAAGCAGAATTTTGAACATAATTGGATTTCCCAATAATTGAATATTTGCTCTGTTGTCTGTGAAACAGCCTGTTTTGCTCTGTTGTCCGTGAGTCAGCCTGTTTTGTTTGTGAAGTTTAAGATAAATTAACTAAAAAATAGTGGCATACCACAGGAAACTTTACTCAATGGCATAGGCTTATGGGAGCTTGCTAAATCTATTAATGGAAGTAGCTCAAAGGAGCATGCATGAAGATTTGGTCCATAACTATTTATTCCTTCAAAATGTACTTATAAACAGCATTTATATTAAAACAGTAATATATGAACATGGTAAAAATTCAAACAGTCCCATAGACCTTCTTCCAAGAGGCAATTACCAGTTTTTTGGTAACCATCTAGTAATATTTTTTTGTATTTACAAACATATTTAATCTGTTTTCTCCATAGATATAAATATAACATCCACACTATTCTGCAACATACATATTTATATATTCACAGTATTCTGAAATATATATATTTCCTCTATATATTCCATCTTTAAAAATTATCTTAATAGTATAGCTTGAAAATTATACTATATCAATGTGTGTCTATGTGTATATGTTGTATTCATTACTATATACTGTTTCTTCAAATAGGTAAACTACAATTTATTTATTCCCCTACGGATTAGTATCCAAGTTGTTTCTAGTATTTTTATATTTAAAAATATATTCCAATAACTATTCCTGTACATCCTTATCTTGTCATTTATGTGAAATAATAGCTATAGGGTATTCTTGTAAATGTCACATAGAAAAAAGACTCAGACACAAATTCATGGCTCTCTGATTTGATTCCCAGGTGGAGGTTTATCCACAGACTATAGCAACTGAGTTTAGCAAAGCTAGTAACATCACTTGAATGATCAGAAAATTTTGCTTGAAGTGAAAGAGCCAGTCAGCTGTTTGGGTTGTAAGGTAAAAACCTTAGGGAGAAAAAAGCCTTGGATGTGGTTCAAGTACTTAGGAGCCTTGGGAGCTATCCAGAGTACTGAAGAGCTGCCACGGATAGCAGCCCGTTTTAGTGGACCAGAAACCTCAGTCTTCTGATTTTATGTCTCTCCTGCCTTTAATCTTGCCCTTGAGATTTTGAACACTTCTAAAGTCAGTTATTACACCGCAGACTCTTCTTTTCCTATTCTTAATTCACCTCATCCTTCACCTGCCTCAATCCAAGTCTATTATGTCTGTTTTTTCCAACCAACCCCAGCTATGAGCCCTCCCATATTTTGGTGTTTCTAAGAGAAGCTAAAAATATAGCAGTAATACCTCTTGAATATGGCTAGTTCCTGAGAATGGACTCAGTTTATATAGCTATCCACAAATATACCAATAATATATCAAAGAAATTTCTGTTGTATTAGAGTAAACTTTAAAATTTGTGGCAGTTTAAAGGTACATAAGAAGTTAATACCAGACCAATGTGGAACTTTCTATGGTTGATTTTTGCTCTTCTTCCTAATATAAATAATAGAATTCCTAATAGGATTAAATAACTTGTTTATTCATGTAAATCATAATTGTTCACAAATTTCTTCGGAAGAAAAGCTTTCTTTTCTTCCTGCTGAAGGCATGATGATGGGTAACTACATAAAGCCCATGAGTGCTGCCCTATTTATCATTAATGGACTCACCTAAGATTACAGAGGATAGGTCAAGGAGAGGGTCTGATAAAGTTCTCTCAACTGGAATATATATATAAAATGAAAGAGACTGATTGATCCTTAGTGACAAGAATGAGTAAACAGTCAAAATTTACTTAAACAAGAGGAAGTTATTTATTAATGTGCCTGACAGCCTAAAAATGCAGCTTTGATGCAGGGGCCTCATGTACCCGCTATGGCTTAGGTTCTCTATTTTTTCATTTTTTTAAATAAAAGCTTATTGATTTTTAGAGGGAGAGGAAGGGAAAGAAACACCAATGTGAGAGCATAACATTGATCAAGCTGCCTCCTGCACACCCCCACGGGGATCGAGCCCCAAACCCCGAGCATATGGCCTGACTAGGAATCAAACCAGCAACCTTCTGGTGCACAGACCATGCCCAACCAACTGAGCCACACAGGCCAGGGCATATTTTTGACTTGGCTTCCTCTGTGTTGACTTCCATCTCAATACATGATCTCTGGATGGTGACTATAAAAGCTTCAGTTCTACATCCTCCCAGATTCAAATTCAATGAATCCCTTTTCCCACCCTACCAAAAGTCTAAGATAAACTCATTAGACTGTTTAGCTTTACTTTTAGTCACATCACCTATCTCCAAACAATCACAGTAGTCATAGGCATGAAACGTATTGATAGGCTTAGATATAGTTCATTTTTCCACCTTGGAAATGATGGAATTGTCAACGGAAGCTGACAATTGGAGCTGGTGAGAAAGGTGGGTTAGTCCACTTACAGAAAATTCAGGAATTCTTATCAAAAGAAGATGGAATGGCTACTAACACAAACAAAAATAAAATGAAAGCAAAAGTTAATATACACCACATAATAGGTGGCAAGTATACTTAAGAGGAAAACTAAGGAATAATAATGACTTAATAATAATTTTTTAAAGAAATGAACATTCATTTATGGTTTGTATGTGTATTTTGCCAACTGACTCTAAAAAGAAGTTGGCACAATGGTGATAAGTAATATTTTTATAATTTTTGATACTTACATATAATTATAAAAATGAAGAAATTATATCTTGTAGCCAATTACCTCTTCCATTTCTCAAATTAAAGTGGGTAAAAGGTGTTCAGAGAAACTTGTAAAGCTTAGCCTGGGGACTGATATTATACTCGCCCAAAATAGATATGAATATCTTGCTTCTCTCAAAGATATACAGCTCTTTCAGCACATCCAAATACAAATAGTTATACTTTTTTTGGCCTAGAGCATCCATATTCTCTTTCACAAATGGGATAGTGGGACAGTAGTTAAGCAAAATTGGTGCATTAGTGTATTATATCATCCAATCAAATCCATCTATGATTATACGTGATTATTAATGATCAAAGTAACAACCTATATAGAATTAATTCATTTTCAGGATGTCTAGCATTTTATTTGTATTGTCTCCAAAAGCAGTCTTTTCTTTTTTCAGCAACAAGTTCCTGCATTTGGTTCTATGGATGACTGGTTCAGTGTTACATTATACTATTTATCTGTTGAACACCCTCATTTATTTGTTCCTACTGTCCTATTGTTATTCTATTCTTGATACAACTTTTTTTTTCAAATACATTTAATTGATTTTTTACAGAGAAGAAGGGAGAGGGATAGAGAGTCAGAAACATCGATGAGAGATCGATCAGCTGCCTCCTGCACGCCCCCCACCGGGGACGTGCCCGCAACCAGGGTACATGCCTCTAACTAGAACCGAACCCGGGACCCTTGAGTCCGCAGGCCGACGCTCCATCCACTGAGCCAAACCGGTTTGGCTCTTGATACAACTTTGCTAACAATTCTCTTCTTAGCTTAGTTCCTTCCATACCACGTCTAACAGATATATAGTTATGATGTTTCAGAAAAATTCTTATCCTGGCTTCATATTACAGTGGCTATATTTTTGAAGTTGATAGTTGCCCATAGTTTTCTTTTTATTCCCTTTTACAAAAATATTTATTAATTTTGAGAGAGAGAGAGAGAGAGAGAGAGACATCGAGTTGTTGTTCCACTTATTTATGCCTTTATTGGTTGATTCTTGTATGTGCCCTGACCGGGGATTGAACCCACAACCTTGATATATTGGGGCAATGCTCTAAACAGTTGAGCTACCTGGCCAGGGCCATCCATAGTTTTCTTAATTTATCTTTTCCATTTTATTTATGGCATAATAATATTTGACATCTATTTAGCATCTATACTTACCAACTTCTCATTTTAAGCTTTCAAATTAAATACCAATTATATAAATAAGAAATTCAAACACTGATTTTGTTTACTTGAAAAAAAAGTGAACAAAAATATAAAACTAGTGGTTAATAATTAGAATTCTCATCTCTTTCCTTTGAGTTATAGTCTAAAACCATAGGCTGTATATATAGAGGACTGCTAATATAAGCATGTATTGCCCCGTTGAGCATGTTTTATACGTATGTTCACAGATACCCAAGGGACACAGTAAGTGGAAATTGCAATTTTTGTTTTTAGTTTAAGAATAAGTGAAAGTAATTCATATTGAAGCAATGTTGGAATTATAAGAATGGATAAGGTTGCCAAATTGTAGGGTATAATAAGGCTGGAAGAGAAGAAATCTCAGGAATCCTACTGAGCAGTAACTGGAGAGTTAGGAAAAGTTTAGATAAAGCATCTCATTGTCCTTTTATTATTTCAAAGGTGTTAATGTTTTATCCCCCTCTCCTTCACTTATATTTCAATTTCCTTGGTTATTAGAACCACAAAATTTGTCCTTTGAAATCATAGTTTCCATTAAGGTAGATATCAAATTTAATACATTTTAAATTCAGAAACTAGAAATACAGCCAAACAAACTGAAAGAAATATAAAATATTATTATCTGGCTACTGCTGGAAACCAAGTAATAGTCTCCCCCATAGCCACTTAGGTTTTTTATGTGACTGAGACTGGATAACATTTATTAACATCCTCCCTTCTCTGACTCACCACAGGAGTCCTGTATTTTGCAGTGAGCCTTTAGAGAAAAGGATTAGAGAGGGAGCAGAACAAATTGGTTAACTGCACTGGCTCTGATGTTAGATTCCCTGTATTAGAGTCCCAGTCTGTCACTTCCTAGCTGCGTGAACTTGGGCAATTTACTTAAGCTCTTTATATTTTTTAAACTAGGAAGTATAGAGAAATTTATCCTGTAGTGTTGTTTTGAGAATTAAATGGGTTAACATAGTAAAGTTTATAGAATTGAGCCTGCAACATACTAAACATTAAATAAGGGTAAGCAATGATTATAGGTAGGGAGAAGAAGATAGAGACATAATTTTCCCCTCTGTATTTGCCACCCATCAGATAAGAGACCCAAAAAAGAAAGAGTATTTATGCCAAGTATATATTTGTGACATAACTTCTTTTAGAAATGACAAACTCCTTGATGTCTGAAATCAGATATCTTGGTATTTATACAGCACCCAGAATAATTCCTTGCTCAAATTTGCAGGTTATTATCTATAATAATAAAAGTGTAATATGCTAAATGAGACCAGACTTCCTTCAGGACGACCTTCCAGAGGAAGCAGGGCTGCAAGGGAAGCCTGGGTCCCGAGTGCCAGAGGGAAGCTGGTGCCAGTAGCTGGGGGAAGGAAGGCCTACTCTTGCACGAATTTTGTGCATCTGGCCTCTAGTCTAATATAATCCTCAAAAATAACCTATACAGTTAAAGATCGTCAATATCTCCTTCTGACAGATGAAGACATTAAGCTACCAAAAAGTAAAATCCTATATAAATGTTGCAATTAAATCGTTGAAAGATTACAAAAATGGGAAGAAATCTGGCAATGAAAGAATAAAGCTATTCAGGAAGTAAAGCTTGCAAAGCATGATTTGGTTAATTGAAAAAATGCATTGAGACAAATGGAAATTATCAGCAACAGAAAGTGGAACCATCTGGAAAGAAGACACTGAAAGACATTAGCCTAAAACAAGAAGGACGCCTGGAGTGAGAAGGGAATGAAGCATAAATACAGAGAAACAGAACAAAAAGAGGCAAGGAAGATAAGATAGAAAATAGGTATGAGAGGCAGTCGCAGAATTTTATAGGAAGATCAAAACAGTTGTCTGAAATAACTGGGTTTTTGGCAACCGGAAAACAGATACTAACAGGCGTGACAAGCATGAAGCCACCGTGAATGTCTGTTCACAGACTTTTTGTGACTCGCTGATGCAGCTATTTCACAATAGGTTCGAAAACTATTTGAGAGAAAATTGAGGATATGGTACACATAGGTCTCTTTTTTATGGGTCATCATGATTATTTACTTTTTTTGTTATAACAAATAAAACTATTCTAAATGACAGCAATGACCTTCCTTCAAATTTTGTGTAAATTGTTTTATTCTATATAAAAAGCACATCAGATTGGAAATGTGTGGAAGGGATGCTTCTCTGCATTCAGTTTTATATCCCTGAAGCTAATTCCACTTCCATGCCAAGTAGATGTTGGAGATTTTCCGTTGACAATTACACAAATTTCAAAAAGCTAAGCCATTGAGTCAGAGGACAGTTTATGGCCCATTAACAACACATTCGTTTCTCAGAACTGTAAACGTGGCCTTATGGATCTTAATGTAATTGTTTAGGATGAGTGTGTTGGCAAGAACTGTTGGAGTCTGTTGACACAGTCTGGAAAGCAACGTGTTTTAAGCAAATCTGCAAAATGTTACCAACTCATTAAACTAAGAGCTTTATGGCTCAGTGTTCTAAAGCAATTCTGTGAGACACTTCCCCACAAGACTGTATATCCATTTCTGGTTCTGCCATGATTAATGTGTAGATAAAAGGGCTGACTACATTCCTCATTGCATTTGACTGATGATGTCTCATCATTATTGTTGCTTTTCTCCCTTAAACTTTATTCTTTCATTCTGCTATATAAATAAAAGAGTGCAGAGAAGCATCTATACACATTCTATGAAATAGAGTTCTCTGTATTGAAATATATTATAGGGGATGCAAAGGTGCTTCCAAAGCTATGCTCCATAGATGCAATATTAATGCAAATACATTTCCACTCCTCTGTATGTTCTTTTAAAATTCAGTGTACCAGAGGCACTTGGAATTGGAAGGAACTTTAGACATCACATAGTACAACCTTGCACTCACTGAAGCAATCCTTCTGGAGTGGCACTGTTGGACGGACTAACATTCAGTTTTCAGGTAAGTCAGTCTTGATTCAGTTAAAGTATTTTCAGTTGCAAATGGAAGAAACAAAACTCAAACAAGTGGAATTGGTTCTCAAGACTGGAAAATTCAGCAGTGTTTCTCATTCAGAGCATTGGTGGTTTGAAAGTCTCAATTATGCTGCCATCTCTCTTCACTTCTTAATCCTGTTTTTTTCACCCCACATGACTTTCTCCCCTATCTGCTTTCTCTTTGTAGTACCCCTCAGGGCTCCAATGTAACATTTTAACATCTCTATGGCCAGCACAAAGAGAAATTCTGTTTCCAACAGTTCAAGTCAAAGGTCTAGATTTGAATATAGTAGACTCATTTATCTAACCCTAATACTGGGCCCAGGGAAGAAGGAAGCCATGGAATGCCTGAGTTAGCTCCATCTCAAATTCTACCTTCTTTGAGTTCAACATTTCTCTCTTCTATTATCCTATAATTTTTCTTCATTATAAGGCTTGTCTTCACATTAGGCCTTAGATGCCTGTGTCCTCCATTAGATATGAGTGGAGGGCACAAACCCCATCTTGTACATCTTTGTATCCACAAATGTCAGCCAAATCGAATTAATGAAATGCCAACTGTCCAATAAACAATAAGTGTTTTAAGAGTGCAATCTGGGCCTACATACTATGATGCCTGTGTCCTCCATTAGATATGAGTGGAGGGCACAAACCCTATCTTGTACATCTTTGTATCCACAAATGGCAGCCAAATCTAATTAATGAAATGCCAACTGTCCAATATAAACAATAAGTGTTTTAAGAATGCAATCTGGGCCTACATACTCAAGAAAAGGCACATATATCACTACGTAAGATTTGGTAACCCTATTAAGCAGGACCCAAAGTAGGTCTCAGTGTTATGTTAATATCAGCAGACGTTTTCCTTGGCTCTCTTGCATTTCTATAAATCCAGCAAGTTAAACACTAACTGCTTTTATTTTTATCTATATTTTCAAAGATGTTTCTATTGCAAACATATAAACATGGAAAGCAGAGACATCCCTCCCTCTAGAGCAGTGATTCTCAACCTTCCTAATGCCGCGACCCTTTAATACAGTTCCTCATGTTGTGGTGACCCCCAACCATAAAATTATTTTCGTTGCTACTTCATAACTGTAATTTTGCTACTGTTATGAATCGTAATGTAAATATCTGATATGCAGGATGTATTTTCATTGTTACAAATTGAACATAATTAAAGCATAGTGATTAATCACAAAAACAATATGTAATTATATATGTGTTTTCTGATGGTCTTAGGCGACCCCTGTGAAAGGGTCGTTCGACCCCCAAAGGGGTAGCGACCCACAGGTTGAGAACCGCTGCTCTAGAGCAAAATGCATGTTTGCTCATGGTCCATTATGAAAGGTTCAGGTTTCCTTAGTTTAGGGTTTCTGTCCTGTAATGCAACCCACTGCACATGCAGGTGGTATCTGACTTGACCCTCTTCATAGCATCCTGTGGGAATTAAAACTCAGGAAATGCTGATAACGTATTCTAGCTCCTGCTGTTGTTGAAAGGTAAAGACTTCCTCTTACTCAGGTGTTTTATGTTTGCTGCAGCATTTATGAAACTCTGTCAGGCTAACATGTTAATTTGTAAGTAGGGAAAAATCTCAGAATCTTTACAGTTCTTAACAGTCTGTGCCATATATATCAGTATAGGCTCTAGAAGTTCTTATTTACTATGGGACTTTGGTTTTTACAATGGTATAGCACGTCCAGATATACTACAAATTGTATACCACTGACAGAATTTTAGTCATGGGCTTGTATGACCCCACTGGATATTTTACACATCTAGGATGATAGATGGGATATTTTGCTTATTAAATCCATAAAGTATAGCAAGAAGCAGCAGCAAATTCACAAATTATAGCTACAGTTACTGATCACCTCTTATGTATCCCGTGCATTAAATGATTAATTCACCACAGTCTATGTTCTTTATATCAATGAATAACATCACCACCTACTCAGGTGCATAAGCAAAAACCTTGTGCCTCTTCTCTCTGTCTCTTGCTTACTTCCATTCCTAATTAGATTTGTATTTCTAGAGATCTATTATCTCTTGAGTCTTTCTGCTTCTTTCCACATGCACTACTTTTACCATAACCTCTCTCCACAATGAATGAAACAATCTTCTAAATCTTCTCTTTCTTCCGATCTTGTGATTCCCTACCATCAATTCTGTGTACTGCACCAGAGTAAACATTCCAGAAGGGAAACCTCACCAAATGACTTTCCTAAAACATTTACCATTGGCTTCCATTGTGCCCTCTGGATATAACCTGTACTTCTAAACTACAGCTGCACTTAACATAGACTCTAAATGACAGTGGATTAAACAAGACAGAAGTGTATTTTTCTCTCAGATACAATTTTTAGGACAGACCGTCAAAAGTTGGAATGGTGATTCTGTCCAATATGACTCCATAGCATGACAATGTTCCAAGAAACATGATAGAAGAAAGAGGGAAAGGGGTGGGCATGCCTTTTCTCTATAAATGCATAACTAGAAAAAATTCAGACTACTTCTGCTTATATTCTATTGGCAAGAACATAGCCATTTGTCCATACCCGGCTTCAAGGAGGATGGGAAATAGAATTTGTTTTCTGTGAGCACATATGCCCAGCTGAAAAATTGGGGTTAAATTATTATACATGGTGGGAGAATGGACAGTAGGTGACTATCAGTTTTAAATCTAACTCTCTCAGTTGGACTATGAGCTCCTTGAGGGCCATAACTATGTCTCAGTCACACTTGAATTCCAACAACTAATAAAATTTTTGCATATCGTAGTTGAATAAAAATAACTGAATGAAAAATGAATAAATTTTATGTTTATAATGACTAATATAAATGTGAATATTAATAGCTGCATTTCACATATGAAGAAACTTGGGCTGAGGAGATTAAATAACCTGATCATCATGGAGATGATCAAACCAGGATTCAAACTTAGACTGGCTGACTCTTAAGTCCAGAATATTATTACTCCACTGCACTTGCATTCTTTTTAACCTTATATAGTCTTCCCACTCCTCATGAAAATAGAATGAAAAACTTTTGAGAGTCCTTCTAATCCTGGATTTCTCTGATTATAGGAAAGATAATCATGTGGAAATTTAGTTAAGGAAACAGTAATATTTTTTTATTACTGAACTCTTCTCAAGGGGCTGGACACATCTGTTTCTCTGTGCTCTTTAAGTGGTTTTATTTTATAAATTAACATTTAAGTATTCTTAATACTTAATCCTCTTAGCATTATTTGTGGAAGCAGGAGGAGTATGAATAAAAATATAAGAACATTTTCTGAAATTTTTTGAAGAAGATATTTGCAAGGATCACTCTTAAATGGATGACGATAGCAAGGGCTCTTTTAATCCTTGCTGAGAGCTCTGCTCTCAGAAGCAATCCTTGATATATTTTTTATAAAAAAACATTATGCCTAATGAACAAAATGAACTAACAAGGAAAACAGTGACAGACTCATAGAAGCAGACTGACATCTGTTGGGGGCGGGGATTGTGTAGGGAGGGGCAGAGGGATTGAGAAAAAGAGAAAGAAGTCATGGACAGAGACAACAGTATGTTGTGGAGGAGGGTATATGTGGGATAAATGGTGATGGAAGGAGACCTGATTGGGGTGGTGAGCACAATGCAGGGTACAGATGATGTATTGTGGAACTGTGCACCTGAAACCTGTATAATTTCGTTAAGCAGTGTCACCCCAATAAATTCAATAAAAACAAAACAAAGAAGCATTATGTCTTAATTATGAAAATGATTGTATAATTTTATAAGAACTAGTCAAAAATGGTGGTGGTGATAGGGACTGAGCACAGGGGAAATTCCAGGTATGTATCACTTTAAAAATGTTTTAGTTGATATATCCACTGTCCATTTGTCTTCCCCTCATCTTTATAGGAATATGGAATCAAAATTACATCCACATCTAATTAAAATATTTGTGGGATCTATACAGTGTGGGCAAAAGTAGGCTTATAGTTGTAATGCAAATAAATAATACAATAATTAATAAGTAATAACACAAGAATAAACTGTTTCAAGTACTCACAACTGTAAACCTACTTTTGCCCTCCCCTGCATTTATATATCTATTCAAAATGGATGTATAAAGCTTGGCAATAAGAGGATAAATGAAATCTTATGTCTTATAAAGGAAACTTGGAATTTATGTAACTTTAAAACAGGATCGTTTGTGAATGAGAGTACTTGCTTATATTGACCTTGAGATGATAGAGAAAACAGTCTTTTTCTTTTTTATATATTCTTACAATTGTGAAAATTGCCCCATGGCGTATAATACATTGACTTGGCAGCTTGCATACATGTAGTCTTGCCAATACAGTTATTCGAAATTAAATTGACTTTCTTTGAACTGTTTAATTGGAATCCTTAAATTGCTCAGCAGACTCACAGTCCGATTGATTGCCTGTCTAACAAAGGACACCTCTTGGCCACAGACTTCCAAAGTGTTAATTGTTTTACTGCCCAAAGCTCTAAGAACCAGAAGGTGGTGAATTGACTTGATGCCTGACTCATTTTACAATACAGTTACATCACACATTATTGCACAATAATCACAGATGCCCTGGTGTTCAAGTCCAAATGTCTTTCTTAATTAATTAGTTCCAATATTTATTTTAAGGTGAAATGACTTTCCCTTTCACAAAGACTTTGAAGTCTGGAGACAAGGGGTGATATATGTTGAATGTAGTCTTTTAGTTGTATTTTTGAAGTGGTTGTTTGCGGCAGCAGTCTGCGGTGTTTACCTATGCCGCCATCTTGCTCGGACTACCGACAATAAAGTTTTTGAGTAGAATTTGGGAGATTTGCATTTCTCTCACTTTTGGACTTTCTTCTCTCCTTCTAGACATGTGGACTGGGCAAGAGCACAATACAGTCCATAATCATTTTTAAAAATTGACCAGGCATTCTGAGCCTTAAAGCAAGATGTTGAGTTTTACATCATCGAAAGGTTATTTATATATTGATTTGTTTATTGAAAGTGGATAAAATGCAGGATATAGCTGTCACCACACAATTTCTAATTAAAAGAAGTATCTCACAAAAGAAAAAATACACGGGGAAGTAGGGATTTTTCAATTAAGCCAATTAGAAATAAGATTTTCTTTCTCTCTTAAAGAAAAAGATGGGTGAAACAGATACCTACTTATTTTTGCCAAAGAAGTGGAAGCAAGTGTAATGATTTATGAGATAAAGACACAAAAACTTGAGGCATGATGAGTTTTTATGACTGGTTTATCACTTTAAGTACATAATCACCATATAGTTTACATGAACCAATATATATGCTTGTTAATCACAAGTGAAAAATTTGCTTTATTTATTTCTCAATATTGAGCATAAAGTAAAATTACCAACAAATTCCAACTGCCTATCAAATCAAAGGCCCTGAATATGGCTCCAACCCTGACCTTATTACCTACTACTTATATTAATGTGCTCTCTTATATAACCAAATAGAATTGTAGGTACCCTTTTTTTAAAATTCTTTATTAGTTAAGGTATTACAAATGTGTCCTCATCCCCATATCCACTGTCCATTTGTCTTCCCCTCATCTTTATAGGAATATGGAATCAAAATTACATCCACATCTAATTAAAATATTTGTGGGATCTATACAGTGTGGGCAAAAGTAGGCTTATAGTTGTAATGCAAATAAATAATACAATAATTAATAAGTAATAACACAAGAATAAACTGTTTCAAGTACTCACAACTGTAAACCTACTTTTGCCCTCCCCTGCATTTATATATCTATTCAAAATGGATGTATAAAGCTTGGCAATAAGAGGATAAATGAAATCTTATGTCTTATAAAGGAAACTTGGAATTTATGTAACTTTAAAACAGGATCGTTTGTGAATGAGAGTACTTGCTTATATTGACCTTGAGATGATAGAGAAAACAGTCTTTTTCTTTTTTATATATTCTTACAATTGTGAAAATTGCCCCATGGCGTATAATACATTGACTTGGCAGCTTGCATACATGTAGTCTTGCCAATACAGTTATTCGAAATTAAATTGACTTTCTTTGAACTGTTTAATTGGAATCCTTAAATTGCTCAGCAGACTCACAGTCCGATTGATTGCCTGTCTAACCAAAGGACACCTCTTGGCCACAGACTTCCAAAGTGTTAATTGTTTTACTGCCCAAAGCTCTAAGGACCAGAAGGTGGTGAATTGACTTGATGCCTGACTCATTTTACAATACATTTACATCACACATTATTGCACAATAATCACAGATGCCCTGGTGTTCAAGTCCAAATGTCTGTCTTAATTAATTAGTTCCAATATTTATTTTAAGGTGAAATGACTTTCCCTTTCACAAAGACTTTGAAGTCTGGAGACGAGGGGTGATATATGTTGAATGTAGGCCCTAGGAGCAATGCTGACAATAAAGTTTTTGAGTAGAATTTGGGAGATTTGCATTTCTCTCACTTTTGGACTTTCTTCTCTCCTTCTAGACATGTGGACTGGGCAAGAGCACAATACAGTCCATAATCATTTTTAAAAATTGACCAGGCATTCCGAGCCTTAAAACAAGATGTTGAGTTTTACATCATCGAAAGGTTATTTATATATTGATTTGTTTATTGAAAGTGGATAAAATGCAGGATATAGCTGTCACCACAAAATTTCTAATTAAAAGAAGTATCTCACAAAAGAAAAAATACACGGGGAAGTAGGGATTTTTCAATTAAGCCAATTAGAAATAAGATTTTCTTTCTCTCTTAAAGAAAAAGATGGGTGAAACAGATACCTACTTTTATTTTTGCCAAAGAAGTGGAAGCCAGTGTAATGATTTATGAGATAAAGACACAAAAACTTGAGGCATGATGAGTTTTTATGACTGGTTTATCACTTTAAGTACATAATCACCATATAGTTTACATGAACCTATATATTTGCTTATTAATCACAAGTGAAAAATTTGCTTTAGTTATTTCTCAATATTGAGCATAAAGTAAAATTACCAACAAATTCCAACTGCCTATCAAATCAGAGGCCCTGAATGTGGCTCCAACCCTGACCTTATTATCTACTACTTATATTAATGTGCTCTCTGATATAACCAAATAGAATTGTAGCTACCCTTTTATGCTTGTTCATTTCCATGTCTCTGCCAGTTCTGGTCTGTCATTCTGGAAAACATTTTTTTTCCTTAATTTCTAGAGCTAAAGTTCTAACTATGCTTTAAATGCCCTTCAAATGTCTTTTCCTTCTCCACTACCATTCTGTGTTCAGGGAAGGAAATAATACATATAAGATCAGAAGATTATTCTTTCTGTTGTGCAGAGGGACTTAAGGGCAGAAGTAGAATAGTTATGAGGCTGTTGCAACAGTCTAAGGAAGAGAAAATGGTAACCCAAACCTGAATAAAATCAATGGAAAAGGAGAGAAGCAGGCAGATTGTATATATATTTTGGAAGTAGAATCAACTGGTCTTGCTCATGAATTGAATTTGGGCATGAATAAAAAGGAGAAACTAATGATTTTTTTTGGCTGAGCCAAATAAGGAAAACTAGAAAAAGAACACATTATCTGGGGAAACTGAAGAGATTATTTTAGGCCATATTAAGATTGAAATGTCTATTAGAGATCTAGAACATGGAAATCATCTGGAACTTTGATAAGGACTTTGATCATGGAATGTTTAGACTAGAAGCAAGATTGTTACCGGTAGAATTATGAATGAAGATCAGGAAAGGGGGGGGGGAATTAAGAAGTTTAACTATAGATGAAAGTTGAAAAATTGAGTAGATGTCAATGGATAATGTGGTGTTGAGGCAAATTCCTTTTTTAAAAAAATATGGAAGAACATGTACATTAATGGGAATGATCCAGTTAAAAGGGGGAAGACTGATGACACAAGAGAGAAGAAGTAGTCAAGGCAGCAGAGTTTTCAAAAAGACTAAGGATTAGGTCCAGAGGACAGGTAAGGAGGTACTGGCCTTGGACAGAAGGGAAGGTTGTCCTCCATCCTATATAATAAAAGCCTAATATGCTAAGTGTCAGACTGTTTGTTCAACCGTTTGACCAGTCGTTATGATGTGCACTGACCACCAGGGGGCAGATGCTCCGACCATTAGGTTAGTTTGTTGCTGGGGTCTGGCTGATGGGGACTGGGCCAGACAGGCCAGACGTGCCCTGGAGCCCTCCCGCGGTCTCTCCCTGGCCCCAATAGTGCACGGGTGGGGTCCCTTGGCCTGGCCTGTGCCCTCTCAAAATCCGGGACCCCTCGGGGGATGTTGGAGAGCCAGTTTCAGCCCAATCCCTGCAGGCCAGGCTGAGGGATCCCATGGTGCACAAATCCGTGTGCTGGGCCTCTAGTTTTATTATGAAGAAGAGAAAGGATGGATGCAGGTGCAGGTACAGCATAGGTTTCAAAGTTAGAATGTGAGAGATCTGGATCAAACAGCTTCCAGTGTTTGGGGCTGCAGAAAGTGCACCTGCAGACAGGAGGACAGAGGAGAACTGGTAAAAGAGTTGACTCTGAAAGTGGAAAGTGGGCTTATTGCAGAAGCAGGCACTTTCATGGGGCGCTATTCTGTGCCCAATGGAGATTTGAAATGGAAACTTCTCAATTTTATTCTGTGATTTTCTTCACTCACATTAAACTGCATCTGGAAAGATGCAGAAGAAGTCAGATTACTTTTTACTTTACATTATAGTTATTCACATATCTTATATTTCTTCTACATAATCAAGCAGTTTTGATTTGCATCTCTCATATAATTAGTGACTTTGAGCATGTTTTCATATGTCTTTCGGCCTTCTGTATGTCCTCTTTCAAAAAGTGTCTATCTAGGTCCGTTGCCCATACCCTTTTATGCTTGTTCATTTCCATGTCTCTTCCAGTTCTGGTCTGTCATTCTGGAAAACATTTTTTTTCCTTAATTTCTAGAGCTAAAGTTCTAACTATGCTTTAAATGCCCTTCAAATGTCTTTTCCTTCTCCACTACCATTCTGTGTTCAGGGAAGGAAATAATACATATAAGATCAGAAGATTATTCTTTCTGTTGTGCAGAGGGACTTAAGGGCAGAAGTAGAATAGTTATGAGGCTGTTGCAACAGTCTAAGGAAGAGACAATGATAACCCAAACCTGAATAAAATCAATGGAAAAGGAGAGAAGCAGGCAGATTGTATATATATTTTGGAAGTAGAATCAACTGGTCTTGCTCATGAATTGAATTTGGGCATGAATAAAAAGGAGAAACTAATGATTTTTTTTGGCTGAGCCAAATAAGGAAAACTAGAAAAAGAACACATTATCTGGGGAAACTGAAGAGATTATTTTAGGCCATATTAAGATTGAAATGTCTGTTAGAGATCCAGAACATGGAAATCATCTGGAACTTTGATAAGGACTTTGGTCATGGAATGTTTGGACTAGAAGCAAGATTGTTACCGGTAGAATTATGAATGAAGATCAGGAAAGGGAGGGAAAAATTAAGAAGTTTAAGTATAGATGAAAGTTGAAAAATTGGGTAGATGTCAATGGATAATGTAGCATTGAGGCAAATTCCTTTTTTAAAAAAATATGGAAGAACATGTACATTAATGGGAATGATCCAGTTAAAAGGGGGAAGACTGATGACACAAGAGAGAAGAAGTAGTCAAGGCAGCAGAGTTTTCAAAAAGACTAAGGATTAGGTCCAGAGGACAGGTAAGGAGGTACTGGCCTTGGACAGAAGGGAAGGTTGTCCTCCATCCTATCCTATATAATAAAAGCCTAATATGCTAAGTGTCAGACTGTTTGTTCAACCAGTCGTTATGATGTGCACTGACCACCAGGGAGCAGATGCTCCGATCGGTAGGTTAGCTTGTTGCTGGGGTCTGGCCAATGCGGACTGGGCCAGACAGGCCAGACGTGCCCTGGAGCCCTCCCGTGGTCTCTCCCTGGCCCCAATCGTGCACGGGTGGGTTCCCTCGGCCTGGCCTGTGCCCTCTCAAAATCCGGGACCCCTCGGGGGATGTTGGAGAGCCAGTTTCAGCCCAATCCCTGCAGGCCAGGCTGAGGGATCCCATGGTGCACAAATTCGGTATCCTTTAAGAGGAGGAAGAAGAAAAAGGTAAAGATACAAATTGTGAACAACAAACATGCATCTATCAACAAGTGAATCTAAGAATCAAGTGAATAAATAATCTGATGTACAGAATGAACTGGTGATTATAATGAATCAGGGACATAGAAAGGGAATGGACTGACTATTCTTGGGGGGGAAAGGGGAATGGGAGATGCGGGAAGAGACTGGACAAAAATCGTGCACCTATGGATGAGGACAGTGGGTGGGGAGTGAGGGCGGAGGGTGGGGCGGGAACTGGGAGGAGGGGAGTTATGGGGGGGAAAAAAAGAGGAACAAATGTAACCTGAACAATAAAGATTTAATTAAAAAAAAAAAAAGAAAAAGAATGGAAAATGTAAGGAAACAATGTAAGATTCACATCTATATTCCCTAGAGCAGTCGGCACACTGTAATTCCTTAATAAATATGTCAATACATTTTGGAATGAATGAACATTTCCCTACCTGTCTTTGTAAATTGGGTAAAAGATTTCTTTAAATTTAGAAAGTAGAGCACCATTATTAATCCTTATAAGGTAAAACAGGAGTGTCATATTTTTTGTCATATCATACACATTTAAAATAAAGTACAGTGTCTTTTCTGTGCACACTTGTGATTCTATCAAGAAGCTTCGAGAATGTGTCATATTGAATCTTCCAAAATAGTGTCCCATGGTGGAGGAGCACAAGAGTGGCTGAGAGGAAAGAGAAAGCAGTGATGCGGAACATTTCAGCAGAGCGCCTCTCGGACTGGAAGTCTGAGGCGCGCATACCGGATGCTGGAGGTGGGTTGGATTTCTTGCTGGAAACCCAAACTGAATCACAAAATAGCTGCAATTGTGATGCCTGCTTGTCAAACAACGTGACCTGAAGTTAGTCTTGATGTAGAAAACCTGTTTGCACATTAGCAGAATCCTAACATTTATAAACCTTACTCTGAAATCTCAAGTTGCTATTCAATTTTTGGGGTAACTTTTAGTTACAAGATTTGCATAATTCATAGTAAGCATAATGGGCTTTAGAAAACATGTTTTCCAGACTTATTGTTTTGAAACTAAACTATGTATATATATATATATATTCATAAAACACCATAAAACAACACAAACCACGACCTGTCACTCGGGGAAATGAAGGCTGGCAGTTGTTATTGTTTTCCTTTTAATTGGCCTTAAAACAATCCAAGTGAATGATAGTCTTCTCAAAGACTCGTATACCTGACAGCTTGTCTTTATGTGAAAAAAAAGTTACAATAAAAGAGCCAAAATGAAAATGATAAATGGGAAAAAAAACTGCTGAAAAGTGCATGGGGATTTATTTGGCTTTTTATTCCTATTCTCTTCATGCCCATAGAAAAATAGAATACATTAACTAACTTTGATCCCATGAAAGGAAACTTCAAAAAGAAAATTTCTTTGCTTATGAAAATACATTATAGTACTATACTAATATACTGCTTATGTACTTATCAATTGCGTTCTTGTATGTGGACACAAACCAAAGTGCCATCATGCATGCAACTTATATTTATTTAGTACTTATTTTGTGACTGGCAATGTGATAGAGATGTAGCAGCAAACAAGAAACAAAAGGCGATATAAAGATAATGACCAGTTTTGTTCAGATTGGATGATCAGTGAGGCCTTGCTGATGAGATGATATTCAAGCTAAGATCTGAATGATGCAAGGGGGCAGTCCATAAAAAGGCCTGGACGGAGACTGTTCGAAGCAGAGGCAGGAGGGGCACGTCAGCATTTTCAGATAGGAAGGTTTGAAGGATTTCTCTTTAGGAGGAAAACCAGGATTGTTCCTGGAAGCTATCATTTCATAACATGCACTCTTCTTTTGATCAGATTGCATATTCATTTATTCGGTGAGATGGTGAAAATAGATTGATAGAAAATGTGGTGATGTCAAAGTCTTCATCCTTCTCTCTGGATGGTATTCTGTTGTATATTCTATTGCATCGATTTAAAAAAGTATTAAAACTTTTTATCCGTTGTTTTGAGGAAGGCCTCACTGAGTTGGAAGTGAATATTTTCCCTAATAGTTAGATACAACTTTCCCTCAGAGGCAAACTTTAATCTGCTGCACATGAGCTTAACTTCAGATCAGCAGGGTTTACATCTACCCGCAAGGGAGGTGCTATGGGTTGCCTTGTGTGTATACCCATAGGAGGTTCATTAACATCACTTGTTATTTCCATTCAAGAAATCAATAGAGACTATAAAACCTGTGAGAACATTAATCCTTTCTATCAGCAACTATGGGATGGAGGATTTATAAAGTGCTTTTCTCCCTCTGGGGAGAAAATGTGTTAAGTGTGAGACATTAACAGGACTTTAACTGGCAGATTTCTGTGGTGGCCACATCGATATTGGCTTGCTATAATGGAATTTTCTACCATGCTTCTAGGCACAAATGATTTTTAGACATGGACTTAGTCATCTAGTTACTGCTTTCACCAACAAAATTTCCCGTGGGAAGTGAAAGATTTGTCCTAGACCTTATACTTTCTTCTCTGATAATTTATAGTAAGCTACCTGGTTGTGGGAAGGTAGTTTATTCAGAGATAGAGGATCAGAGTTTGGGGCTGAAGTCTCACCTAAAATGTTATTTGAGAGACTTCATATAATTCACTTAACTGCTGTATCATCATAAGAAATCATTCTTACTCATATGAATATATAACTAGTACATTGCTCTTTCTCTATCATTCTATATAATAAAAGGCTAATATGAAAGACCGAATGGCGGAACAACTGAACAACCAGTCGCTATGACATGCGCTGACCTCCAGGGGGCGTGTACAGAACATGGCGGGATGGTGGAGCAGGTGAGCGGGGGTGCCAGACCAAGGCAGGGTGCCAGTTGCTGTCATTGGGGTGAGTCTCTGGTGGTTACTGAAAATTCTTTGCTCCTGTGCACCGCAGTCCCGCCCAGAGCTTGCACCTGCTGCTGGCACTGGCCCCACTCACACCCACTGCTAGCACTGGCCTCCGCTCACACCCGCAGCCAGTGCCGGTGCCGCTGCTCACACCCGCTGCTGGTGCCTGGCACCAGTCCCTGTCACTTGGCGCCATCAGTGGGTACGAGTGGTGGCTGCTGGCTCTGATTGCCCCTGAGGGCTTCTCCACCTCCTCCTGCTCCTGAGGGGTAATCGGGGCAGCAGCCACCGCTTGCACCTGCTGACGCTGACAGCACCAACCCCGCTAGCACCTATTGCTGGTGCCGGCCCCAATTGCTGCACGCCATTAGTGGGTGTGAGTGGGGCTGGTGCACTCAGTGCATGGGAGTGGCAGTAGTGGGAGTGGGGCTGCCGATAGACAGGGGACCAGGGGCCATGGTGGGAGGGGCTGGGCAGGGGTGTGGAGGATGGGCCAAGACCCGCCCCTGTGCCTACTGCAGCCTCACGGCCCACAGTTCCTTTCAAGGTGCGCGAATTTGTGCACTGGGCCCCTAGTCAGATAAAAGAATTAGCTCTCCAGAGAAATGCACTGCAAGGTCTATAATAGTCTAAGGAAGAGCTTCTAGAGCATTTCTTCTTTTAAAAGACTTGCTGTTGGATTATGCATATCTGCATATAAGTTCTTTGGTTGACCCTATGGACACAAACAATAGTGGGGTGAAGGCCTGGGGATGGAAAGGGAGTGGGGAGGAGGGGAGAAATGGAAAAGAAAGGGGGATATCTGTAATACTTTCAATGATAAAGAGAAATTACAAACAAACAAACCAACGAACAAACAGAAAAAGGCTTGGTGTTGGATTTGAATTTGAAACTGTGAGTAAGATCCAGTAGATTTCTTCTTAAGGGCCAATTATACCTTATTCCTATATAGGGGCAAACCAAGAACAAAACTTTGATTTTTGGAAAAGATCTTTTGTTGTTTCTTTCTTTCTACTTACTAATGGGAAATAAGAAAGAAGCATCTGCCCTGGTTCTTAGCTTGCTTAGGTTAGTAAAGAATGGAGCTTTCCATGGGTGGCAGGAATAGTCAGTGAAACTTCCTGGCCTCAAGAGCTGAGCAGAAGTTAGGAGTCAAGGAGTAGAGATATTTCTCAAAGAATACCTAGGTCTATGAAAAGGTTCATCTTGAGGGTAGTCTATTCAAACTTTATTGATGTTGGGAAGCATGAGACTTGGTTGGAAAGTTTGTAAGGAGGACATTCTGAGGAAAGGGAAGTGGGTGGAAGGCCACCTTCCCTGTTTATCAGAATTCTGACTTATGGGAGTGTCGAAGGTGGCGCCCCTAATTATTCCTTGACCTTTCAAAACAAGCCTGTGCATGTGCAGACCCCCGGGTGCTTACTGGAATCCTTATGCTTAATCTTTGGGTGCCCTTGCCTTGAGGCAAACACAGGTGTACTCCCAATTACTCACCCTACTGATTGCATCTAAAGATAAAAACTACAATAAAAGGCTAATGAGGCAGGCAATCGAGGCTGCCTGGTCCCTTTGGCCAGGCTGTCCCTTAGCCCTCTCTTTCACAGCAAATGTGTCTGAGTAATCCATTCATCTATCGCTCAGGGGCTTCTGATCAGCCCGAGCATATTTTCACTTATTTTAATACACATTAATTGCCAAAGCCTGGGTTAGAAGAGGCATCTTCCCAGGGCTCCATCATCTCCATATGTTTATGAGATATCAATTACCTTTGACTCTGTACTCAGGGTCCCCTATCTTGACAGATAGATCTTATTCAATATTATGTTAATTATAACATTAGATAATTACATTAACTATTTTAGCCTTCAATGTGTACTTAACATTTTTAGTTGAATCCTTTCTCTGCCATCATTTTAAGGCATTCAAAAGAGAATTTACATTTTACATATGTTTTGACTATGGAAATAACTTCTACTTTCAAAGTTTCACACCAGCTTTCCACATGCAGGTGTAGTATTTTCACAGTTGTCTTGAACTAGAGAATGAGTCATTATAAAGTATTATGGGGATAAAAGTGGGGGAGGAGGACTTATTATCTTATATGCTAAAAATTAATTCCCCAAACCCTCTTTATCAAAAAACATTCACTTTTCTTTTTTAAGTTTGAGAAATTGGTGCAGTGAATTTGAACGTTCCTGAGTCATCAAATTAGATTAGGTAAGAATGATCAATAACAAACTATCAAGGGCCATCTTTATTCCAGCTGCTTTTCTTATTTCTTTCATTTTCCTTTCTATGCTCCCCCCCAACCCCCCGGTTTTTGCTGATCTTTACTTTTACCTGTTACCTCATGTCTCAAGCCTAATCTCATTTTGCCTGTCCCAATGCAATTCACTCTTAAAAATGGAAACATGTTTAAAGTTCATTCAAATTTTCAGCTGTCCTAGGTTCTCAGAAATTTATATGGATGACAGGCTTCCATAATTTACTAAACCAGTAATAAAATTTTAGCAAGCAAGGGTCTTACTGCTGTTTGAAATTTGGCAACCATGTTTTCAACAGTTAATGTTAATAGGTGTGGTGCAGTTGGATTTATGTGGTTAAGATAAACACCACCTGCAGCAATTCCTTTCTTAAATGTTTGCCATATGGTTCAACAGCAGGAGTGATCTTTGTCCGATTTAGTTTCAATATATTAACGTTGCTAACTACTCAACATCATGTCATCACAGAGTTCCTATTCCCTGTGAAAATTTGCTGAATTTATTTCATCTTTTCCATAACATTTATCTGATCATATTAGAGACTTTTCAATCAAGACTATTTAGGTCTTAACATTTGATATTTACAGTTATTAAAATTCTTCCATAAAAAGTTATAGTTACATGCAAATACATACTCCACTCAAGTTAAGCCTGGAGTATATTAAACTACCACGTATTCTGACAATAGATATTTATCAAGTCTCTATTATGTTTATTGAAAAGTTGGATTTTCATTCATATTGTGAAGGATTTTATTTAGAATTCTTTTAGTGATCAAGATAATTCATTTAAAATGTTACTTAGTTGCCACATTAATTTAATGGGCACATAACTGTGTCAAGTTTAGAAACATCTATGTCAAACTTCTACTATGGCGATCCAGTGATCTCTTAGATATATTGTCTATCTATACAGAGTGATGTTTAAAAAATGCAGACATATACTGTTCTTTAGTAATTTTACCTGTTCTCAAGTTTCAGTTTAAATTTGATCCCACAGCCGAAACCGGTTTGGCTCAGTGGATAGAGCGTCAGCCTGCGGACTGAAAGGTCCCAGGTTTGATTCCGGTCAAGGGCATGTACCTGGGTTGCGGGCGCATCCCCAGTAGGAGATGTGCAGGAGGCAGCTGATCGATGTTTCTCTCTCATCGATGTTTCTAACTCTCTATCTCTCTCCCTTCCTCTCTGTAAAAAATCAATAAAATATATTTAAAAAAATAAATAAATAAATAAATTTGATCCCACAATGCCCAATATACTTCTGGGAAGTTAGTGGATACTTACCTACTCCATGCATATTGATTGATTTCCCCAAAAAGACCCATATTAAAGTTTGTATTAGGCCTCCTAAAATAAATTTGCTGGAGCCCAGATTGTCAAATACAGTTGTCTACCTTGTCAAAGTAACCGGTAAATACCAAATCTCACTTCTGTAAATGCAGCTTTTTAGGCATTCCTTACTAAATAATGAGGAAGAGGCAAAGTCTTGAAGATAACAAAAACATTTTCGATTGGTGTTCTTTAGAAATTCAATATGCTGCTAATTTATAGTTACCAATAGAGAAAATAATGTGTGACAGGCAATACACAACTGCTTTATAGACCTTATCTTTTTCTTAATCACAGGCTCTTGAATCAAATTACCTAGGTTTAGATTCCAACTGCAGAACTTACTAGTTTTATTATTTTAGACAAATTAACCAATCTCTCAGTAGTTCACTTTCTTTTTTAAAATATATTTTTATTTATTTTAGAGAGAGAGGAAGGGAATGGTGTATGGAGAGAGAAACTTTGATGAGAGAGAAACATCAATCGGCTGCCTCCTACATGTCCCCTACTGGGGATTGAGCTCCTGAACAGGAATCAAATCAATTAGTGACCTCTTGGTTCATGGGTCAACAACATTTAGCCATTGAGCCACACTAGCTAGGCTGTAACTCAGTTTCTTAATCTGTAAAATGAACAGAGTAACAGAACAGACCTCAAAAGGCTATTGTGAGAATTATACAAGATATTTACATGTCAATAGATTAGCTAGCACTGGTGTGACACATACAAGTGCTCAATAAATGTTAGCTTTCTTTTACATTGCTCCTAACAAATGCTCTGAAAAAGTTAGGGTTATTTTTCCAAATGTGTAGATAAAGAAATAGGCTAAGAAAAAAAAAGTGTGTGTGTGTGTGTGTGTGTGTGTGTATGTGTGTATGTGTGTATGTGTGTATTTCACACTTACACTGAGCTAATTAATAAAAAATGTAAAGATAGCTCTTTTATTTATTAAAAGCCTAGATTAATAGCCTAGATTATGATATGTAACACAGAAGTTCAATATCTCAATGACTTAAAACAACAGTTATTTCTTGCTCATGGTATCTATCTATTGTGAATTGGGTAGAAACTCTGTTTCCATGTTATCATTACCCTCACTCCAGGATAGGCTAATAGATTGCTCAAATATTCACATCATAGAAAGAAAGAGAGCTCTGTAGGTTCTTGTACTGATATTAAATGTTCTGCCTCAGACACATATCACTTCTGCTCACAACATTTTGGCCAAAACTAGTTATTTGGCTACACCTAACTAAAAGGATCTATGAATTTAGGTCTATCATTGGTACTAATGACTACCACAGACCTCATTATTCATTCATTCACTTCAATTATTTAACTCTTATAATGTGCTAGTAACTTTTTTGAGCACTAGGGATATAGCAAGAAACAAGCAAGATATGGAATAAACTTCCATAAATGTTGCATTTTAGTGTGATAGGTAATAAAAAAAGAAAGAATAAATAGATAAGATAAGAAAAATTAGAGGTCCTCTGTAATACTCTCAATAATAAAGATTTTTAAAAAATAGAAAAAAAGAAGAAAAGAGAAAAATGAAATAGTAAAAACTATGCAAATGATTATAAAAGGCAATCTCATAGGAGCAATTTATTGGTTACTTTAGACTGATAGCAGAGAAAGTCTCTCTGAGAAGGTAATATTTGAAACAAGCCCTGAATAGCCATTAAGAACTGGTCACATGAAGACTGGGAGGAAGCACTCAGAATGGGAGGTGGTCTGTAGCAGGCAAAGATCCCAAGGTAGAAACGTATTTGTTGTGAGGTGCAGAGGAAGCAGAGCGTTGAGGAGAAGAGTGTTACTGGACAAATGATGGAGGTAAGCCAGGGAAACGTTTTTCATTTTGGTGTGTTTGTTGGGAAGCTGAAGGGTAAAATGGTGGAACAATATAACCTGGTTTACAGTTTTAAAAGATCCCCAGGGTGTTGTATAGAAGTGGAGTATGAAAGGGCAAGACAGGAAGCTGAGAGTTGACAGATTTGAAATATATGTTTTCAGGAAGGTCTACAGATCTTGCCAGTAAATGAAATGGGGATATAGAATGGTTTCTCAAAGTTTTTGCTTTAAACGTATTTTTAGATGGTAAATTAATACAAAAAATGAGGAAAATTGGGAACTAGATTTGTGAGGATAAATGTGGTAGAAATAAGCAGTTCTTCTGTGATAATGCCAGTTTTTAAATGCTTAGTAGACACCCAGGTAGAGGCATAAAAATGGCAGTTAGATAAATAAGTTTTGAAACTAGTCCAGGCTTAGAGATATAGATATAAAACAACTTGTTAACCTGATGATATTTAAAACCATGGTACTGGATAACATAACCTAGTCAGAGTATGCACATAGGAAAGAAAAACAATTACCCAGCAGTGAGTCCCAAGTCATTCCAAAATTTAGAGTGAGCTAAGGAAGAGAAACAAGCAAGAGACTGAAATAGAGTGACCAGTGGGTAGAAAAGCAATTCCTCATTGAAGATAGGAGGTGAAATGCTTCAAGAAGCAATCGGTTGTATGAAATGTCCTTGAGAGATCAAGTAAAACAAGAACAGAGGAATGCCCATTGGGTTTGGCAACATGGAGGTCACTGCTTACCTTATTGAGAGCAGTCTCTCTGGAATGGTATAAAGAGAAGCCTCACTGGAGTTAACGGAGAGACGTAAAGCGAAAAAGTGGAGGCAGAACTTTCACTCTGAAGAGGATAGAACAGGGTGTTAGAGGAGGATGTAGGGTCAATGAAAGTTTCTTTGTTTTTTTATTAAACAAAAGATGATAGATATAATCAGCTTAGTGGGGAGACGGGATAGAGGGAGGGAGATTTAGAAAGCGGAGAAAAGAGAAGTCTGATGGTATAGAGAAAAAAATAAGTTCAGGAACAAAGTTTTTGAAAAGAAGAGGGTGTCTGAAATCCAGATTATAAATGGGTTCCAGCAGGGACAGTTCACTCATAATGACAGAAAACAAGAAGTCTCAGTGCAAATGGAGGTTTATTGTTAGGTTTGTGAAGGGAAGAGGAGCGACTACTGGTTGGCTTGCTTCTTCTTAAAATGTTGTGTATGAGGTAAATCATCAGTGAAAGAAAGGAGGTGTTTTTAGGAGAGAGTTCGAGGTATGAGATAGTCAATTTGGAGAGCAGTAAAAAAAATAAGAATATGGAAATATTGCTATGTTATATTGACTAATCATTTGATATTTGTGTTCATGCATTTATAGTGAGATCAGTTAATCAGCCTGGTTTTAAATTAATCTCCAGCAAAGTTCTGTTGTTTGGGTTCAGGCTTGGAAGAGGAAAATAGGTAAGTTTAACCAGGGCTGGGGATTGGCCCAGAAAGATGAAGGAAGAGATATGTGAAAGAAATAATTGTTTGTAACAGAGTAATTATAATGATAGATAATGAGCTCTAAATTTGGTACACAGAGAAGTGAGGACATGACAGGTTAGAGAGTATTGCTTAATGGTGAAAAAGTTCTATGGTGCTGGATTAAACATCTTACATTTGGTGAGTAGACAGGCATATAAATAATTAACTATAAAACAATGTGATATATTCTATCTTTAGGCAAGTTTAGAGTCCTATGAGAATAATTAATTCTGCCTAGGGGCAGGGGTTGGGGAATATATCTAATATACACTCACTTCTCTCTAAGAATTATGTCAAATCTTTAGAGCAGAGCTGGCCCTTTTATTACCTAAGCTGTAAATAACCTTTACCATTTGGAGAGCCAGTCACAGGGTGTGTTGAGAACATAAGCATATTTTTCTACAATCTTCTTTATGCCAGAAACAGAGTTATCAATCAGGAAGCTTTCATTGTAATCGGGGCACCTGGAGATGCCCTATATTTTACCAGACTACCGAGTGACAACTGAAATGAAGAAATAATGCCCTATTGAACATTAGATCTAGGGGACAACAAAAGGGAAACATTAAGGCTATAGTGTGGAAGACTGAAGGCAACAGCTATACCAATGTTAAGAAAGAGAGCCCGTCTGGGAGAAAAATGGTTAGCATTGGGAGTGAGAGATCTGAGGTGGTTATAAAGCGTGTTTGTAATCAGGTGGAAATACAGAGTTGGTGTGCTAGGACTAGAGATGAAGACCGGGAGCCACCAGAACAGGAGTAATAGTTGACCACCACATTCATCAAGATGCTTCCCAGCCCAAGAGCCTGTAAAAGTTACATGTTATTGATTTCAATGTTCTCATGACCTGTTCCAATCTAGACATCAAATTTCTTCCCTCACTGCTTGCCTAGTCAGCCCAAACACCTAATCAATCTGTAGGTATCCATGCCTATATCCACCCTCTGCTTGCATTTGTTTTGTTCTGTTTCCTTTATCTGGAATATTCCCCCCCCCCCTTTCCTTGGCATATACACAAATCTTATCCATCTTAAAGCCAACTTATTCCATAAAACTGTATTCTAGAGCCAAATTATAGATGCACAATAGATACAAGAATTCTTTTTATTTTTAGAATTAGCACTTGCTCTTGTATTAGCTCTTACTTTTTTCTATGAGGTTAGTTTCTCTTTCCCAAATGAATTTATTGGTAGTAATGGGTGTAACTAAAAGAGCATTGGATTTGGAATCTCAAGTTCTGGCTTCAACTCATCTTTAGCTACTTCTTAACTTTATAGTGCAGTGCAAGACATTTTCCTGAGCTGGTTTCTTCATCCATAAAATAAGAATTGCAATCTTTAACATACAAATTTATGGGGGGGAGGCGGGAATTATGTGAAATGATGTGATATTGTGGACAACAGAATCCACTCTAACTAGTAGCAATAGTTAATTTTATATGTTAACTTGGTTAGGCTATAGTGTCTAGATATTCATCCAAATAATATTCTGGATATTTCTGTGAAAGTATTTGTTTTAGGTGAGATTAACATTTAAATCAGAGACTTTGAGTAAAGTGAATTCCTCTCCAGAATGTGGGTGGATCTCATCCAATCAGTTGAAGGCCTTAGAAAAAGACTGGCCTTCCTGGACAAGGGAACTCTGCCAGCAAAAGGTCTCGGTACTGGAACTGCAGCTCTTCCCTGAGTCTCCATTCTGCTGACCGACCCTGTAGATTTTGGTCTTGTCAAGCTTCTGCAATCACTAAGCCAATTGCTTAAAATAACTTTCTATCTCTGTCACTCTCTCTATCTATTCTTTTGGATCTGTTTCTCTGGAGAACCCTGGCTAATAAACTAGTTTAACCAAAGAGATTTATTACGGAGTGTCTGACAGAATAAAGAAACTCAGGGGAACACATTTTTTAATGCTACACAGTCATAAACAATGAATCCAGCAAAAACTCCCAACTATATGGTATTTGTTTTTTTGTTTTTGTTTTTTTTTTTCTCTGTTTGGCTTAGTATTTCAGTCAGCATAATAAGACAAATACCATATGATATCACTTATATGTAGAATCTAAAGAACAAAACAAGCAAACAAAATAGAAACAGACTATAGATACAGAGAAGAGACTGATGATTGAAAGAGGGGAGGGGGCCGGGAGACTGGGTGAAAAAAGTAAAGGGATTAAGAAGTACAAATTGGCTGTTACAGAAATAGTCACAGAGATGCAAATTAATGAATAGGGGATATAGTCAATGATATTGTAATAACTATGTTTTGGGCCAGGTGGGTCCTTGAAATATCAGGGGGACTGTTCTAAAGTACATGATTGTCTATCCACTATGCTATACATCTGAAACTAATACAGAATAACAGTGAACATAAACTGTATTTGAAAAAAACAACTTCCAATTATATACCTAAAAATTCCTAACTGTAAGGGAATCTGAAAATGTAGTTTCTAGTTTTCCAGTCTTTACTGTATAGGAAGGTATGCTCTAAGGCAGGGGTGGGGAACAGCCAGCCCACAGGCTGGATAAGGCCCACAAAATCATTTGGTCTGGTCCAACCACAAGGAGGACTCAAAATTTAATAAGTCTAGGAGCTCTTGTAATAGCAACAAACATTTATATTAAGTGAATTATATTAAGCAAATGATGTTATAAATATCCAAATGGCCCTTGGCAGAAAAAAGGTTCCCCACCTCTGCTAAGGCGATGACCATCTACAGTATCTGCAGCAGATGGCATATGTGAGAGTAGCTAGTATTGTGCCTGACATTAGGAGTCCACATGTAACTATGGAACTGAAAACTTGTTGAGAATAGAGGCCATGTGTTGTTCTCCTCTGTGTCCTTCTGAAGTCCCAAACTCCTGATGTTCAGGCCATATATTATGTGATAAGCCACCTTCATTTTGCTCCAAGTTTCTCCTATCTTCTTGACATACTGCTGTGACCATTTAAAATTTTAATTTCTCTCAGGACCAAATTCCTATTTATTCCTGAAATTATATTTAGTTACAATTGAAGTAGTGGATCCCATTGTTTTTATGACAATGTTTGCAGCAAATATCAGATTTATGTATTTATTTATATTGGCTCAATTGATTTAAAGTGTGGAATGGACTGATGTAGGATTTTTCATAGCACTGTACTAGTAAATCAAAGAGACCAATATTGCTAAGCTTGGAATTAGAAAAGGGCAAAAGAAAATAAGCATGAATTTTGATTACCAACAAAGCTAACCAAGTTTAAGGGAAGAGAGTATGAGATTTGTTTAAATATTCTGAGTCAATTAAAAAAGTTCTTGATTTGTTTTTTTTCCCCAGGAAGAAATGGGATTTTTTTTTATTGCTTAAAATATTACAAAGAGTAGTACATTTGTCTCCTTTTCCCCCCCTTGGCTTTCCCCCAGCCTCCCCACATCTGATCCTTTCTGTTGATCTGATGAAAATAGTAGGGCTGGACCACAAGGAGCTAAATATATGCTTGATAATAGCTAACAGCTAACCTGAGTCCTCCATTGCCTTCTAAGACACTGAGCTAAATATTTTAAGTGTAACTGATTTAATTCTTATATCAGCCCTAGGATATAGGTAAAACCTTCCCATTTTACAGATGAGTAAACTGAAGCACCTTAAGGATAAGAAACCTTCCAAGAACATAAAAGGGGCAGAACAGGATCAGGACCCAAGCATCAGGCTCCAGGGTTGGATCTCCTAACCACTACATTTTGGTCTTTATTTTGACTAAACAGCATTATTACTGAAAGGTATTTATTTGATTCATAGATGGATGTCTCTGCTTTGATTGGTAAGAGAAATAGGAATCAGTGAAATGGGGCCTCTAAAGATTTCTATTCACTATCCATACTTGAGAGTTGTTCACCTGATTTTATTTATTTATTTATTTTTGGCATTCACCTTAATTTATTTTAGCTCTTTAGTTTTTTATATTAAAATATGAACATAATATATGTGGTTCTGGATAGAAAGTTATCATCTTACTTCATCCAGCCCTGACATGAGAAGCTGGGTGTGTACACTCTGATGGATGAAGTTGTAAGGTCTATGAGTAGCAATAACATTTGGAGGTAAATTATAGAAACTTGACACAGAGAACAAGAAGAGGAGTATGTGGTATATTTGGAGATATTCACAGGCATATAAAGTGAAGTGAAGGTTGGGAGAGAGAAGTAGACATAGCAGAGTGCATCCACTGGTGATGGCAGAAATTTCTCTCAATGGAAAGAAGAACCTTATTTAAAACTCATTTGATCTTGGAGGGACTTTAACATTTTTTCGAATCTTAGAATTACATAAATCTGTATTTTTTCAGAAAAAAATTTCAGGATAAACTGATGCCTGAATCTAAATTTTTATAGGTATTAAATACATAGTACCTTGAGTTGGGTACTATGAAATCTATAAAAGACATTTAAAGTCTCAGCAATGATTATAAACTGGAACAAAATTATACCATGAAACATACTATTTTTGTTTCCTCCAAAAGAGTCTTAGGTTTCCAGCTCTAATAGTGTTGGATTTCAAAATTAAAGCTTGTATGATTAAAAATGAGAAGAGATGCTATTTCAATTGTTCTCCATTCTCTTTGTCCTGAGAGATTAATTATCTGTCATTTTCTTTGAGAAATTTACCTTCTTTTGATGATTCTCACAGAAGTAGCTTAACAAGGATAAGGGCAAAAGTCTTTCATGATGACACGACAGAATCTCCTTCTGTAAACTACATGGTAGTTTGAATTAGTTGGGCATTCTTTGTGTTTTCTGAAAGGAAGCAGGAGAATGAGGAAAAACAGCAATTCAAAACTGTGAATCATGGCTTTTAATATTGCATGTAACCTGGAAATTGAAGTTCTGGAAGTACATTCTAAAGAGAGAGACTTCAAAGCACAATATGAAAGGAAATATAATTAATTTCCAGAAGGAAGTTCTCACCATTTAGTTGGCTTGCCGGAATGGACCCAGATAATATGTAGGTGTGCTGAATGATGTATTGGGTGTCTGCCAATTTTTCGAGCTGACTTTTCTTACCTCTGCGGGGAAAAGCCTCTTGTGTAAAGGTCTTTGTTCTTTTCAGAGTCCATAACCCTGTTTTATATGCTATCTGCGCTTCGGCAGGAAGTCATTTAATTTTGGAATATGTACAATGATAACATTGCAAAGGAAGGGTAATTAAAGTGAAGTGTTTTTTTTAAAAAAAAGAAATATTTTGAAGTTCACCTGGGAAGGTTCCATATGTTCAGTGTTATAATATTGAACTCCCACCTTGTTCTTTAAAATGTATCCAATGTATACTCTCATGAAACACAGGAGGAGAGAATTGATTTGCCCTGTTTTAACTATGGGAAACCTCAGGAGAAGAGGTCAGGTGATTGCCCAAGAGTTAAATGGGATCTTTGGAACTTCTGGCTTACTGTTATTGACCCAACTTGTGTTTGCCTATATGTGTATTATGCTACTTTGATTACAGTAGTTATGTATACCCTGAAGTAGCATATATTTTATCCTCAGAAAGGTTACTCCTCAGAGCGAACATAATGATTACCCCAGAAAGATAAGCAAATATAAGGAAAGTTGTATCAGTATGAAAATGAGTGGGTGCCAGATGATCTTTCCAGAATTAAATCAGGATCCCCTGAGCGTGAAGACCAAGCAAAATGTATTACTCATTTGTCTTTCTGAGTCCTCACGTCTGTTTCATTCCCTTTCCACTCTTCCTTCCTAGTCTTCCTCAGGAACTCCAGATCCTCAGGAAGAATGAACCTCTCAGATAGGAAGGGCTCCCTCCCGAGATGTCATTTCAGTAGTACATGAAAAAGTAAATTTTTCTCCTTTGAGAGATAATAATCCTTCACTCTACTGCCTGAAGTAAAGCACCGGGAACAATGGGGCTCTAGATTCACAGAGGTTCTCCTAAATAACTGGGCCTGGTGCACTGGTAATTCAGTTAGAATTCAGTTAGGTTGACACCTGATGGTACCCGTTGGGCTACTGCTACTATTGAGCTTCGAGGTCAGCTATGTGAGACCAAAAGCCTACAGTCAATCCTCTTGGTGGGCAAGCTCAGGCAGTCCTCATAGCCCTGGTCAATCCTCCCCCTGATGATTCTTACTACAGTTGTATTGACTTCTGGGCTGTTGGCAATGTGCTAGCTAGACATCTAATATACCACTTGGAAGACCTTAGACTGGAAAATTAAAGACATACTCTTTAGGGCCATGGTAATAGCCCATTCTCTGATCAGATCAAACAGAATCAAGCAGCTGATAAGCTCTATACCACCTCCGTCACTGCCATCACTACCAGGATTCATCATCACACCAGACATGGAAACACAGACTGGGCACATCATAGACTGGGCACACTGTAAAGGAGCCTATGTTTCAGATGCAGAAGCTGCCACTGTTAGTTAGACTTGTAATTCCAGCAAATGTTCATCCATTTGTCTTGCAGAGAAGGAAGCCACATTGCTCAGGACATTGACCCTGTTTAGTTCTGACAAATTGAAAACATCAGCCTTTGACTCCCCCTCAGGTCTATTGCTGGCATGTTATCACTGTTGAAGCTTTTACAAACTACAATGAAAACTTTTTCAGAGTACTGGGCCCATCTTATCACCCAACACAATAGGCCTGTAAACGCTGTCATGTTTTCAGCTTTCTAATCCATCTAGAGTTAAAAAATAGCTGGCCTTTGTCACAAAGGCTATTCCAAAATGGGCCAGTTATTAAGGTAGTTGATGGACATTCCACATTCCCTACCATCAGGTCATTGCTCTACAATCTAAGTAGTTGCTTTCTTAGCACCATCACAAGAATATTTAAAATAGATTCCTGTCTAGGCCCTATTCTCAATAAGCAAGTGTTAAAAATAAATGAAAACTGCTTTTATTTTTATCACCCTAGTTTTCGTTTTGTGTGTGTGTGTGTGTGTGTGTGTGTGTTTTATTTTTATAATCTATGATTGGGTATTATGCACACTGAAGGGCATAGTCTATGATGATCAGATCTTACTTTTTCTAAATTACAAATTTTATGATTGTGAAAATGAGATATTGAAGTTTAGGAAAGCTGTTCTATTACGTTTACTCAAAATTAGTGGAAAATAACTCAGCCAAGTAGCAGGTTCATACACTTTATTTAAGATGTTTAAATTAAGGTGCTTAATTTAAGATTCACATGCCTTAATTTAAACTGCTTAATTTACACTGCTTAAATTAAGGCATGGAGAAGCTTATAATAAAGTGAAGATTAAATAATACCTGAGATTTTTAACTAGGCATACATTTTTTTAAAATTCTGCTTTTCAAAACAAATTCTTCTTCCTACAGCTAAGATTGAGCAGTTTCTTTGTGTGCCTTTGAAATAAAATAAAGACCAGATAACTTAAGATCTAGAAAATATCTGAAGTGCTAACATTGCCGCTAAGGCTGTGTGGTCTCACTTTTCTGCTGTTCACCACCCACTGGTCAATCAATTACAGTTAATCAGCAAAAAGAGTTGGAGCAGTAACCAACTGGAGAGATGACAGTTTAAACTGCCAACACAGGAGTTGCTATAAAAGGCACAGACCTGAAGAAATACATATTTTATTCCTATCTAGTTTCTGAGATTTATTGTCTTCATCAAAAATATCACATAAAGGGTTTGGTTCAATGAGAGAGAAATATTTTATTATTACTACTAGAGGCCTGGTGCATGAATTCATGCATCAGTGGGGTCCCTCGGCCTGCCCTGTGGGATGAGGCTGAAACCGGCTCTCAGACATCCCCCGAGGGGTCCTGGATTGTGAGAGGGCACAGGCCAGGCTGAGGGACCCCACCTGTGCATGATCGGGGCTGGGGAGGGACACAGGAGGTTGGCCAGCCAGGGAGGGACCACGGGAGGGCTCCAGGGCATGTCTGGCCCATCTCGCTCAGTCCCGATTGGCGGACCCCAGCAGCAAGCTAACCTACTGGTCAAAGCGTCTGCCCCATAGTGGTCAGTGCATGTCATAGTGAGCAGTTGAGCGGCCTTAGCATACCATTAGCATATTATGCTTTGATTGGTTGAACAGATGACCAGATGACTGGACACTTAGCATATTAGGCTTTTATTACATAGGATTTTTTGAAAATACATAAGTAAAAAAATGTTTGATTCAGAAACATGGGTCAGCTCTAGTTTCTCCAAAATATTCTGAGTGTCTCTAAGCCGAG
>NW_005363247.1:311145-339198 GCF_000412655.1 Myotis brandtii | reverse complement strand
CACAAGAGATACTAACAAAAATGTAATATTTAGAATAGTAAGAGGTCACTTCTGATATGGGAAGTAAAGGGAGTTTCATGAAGAAAGTGTGATTGAAGCTAGGGTCAGAGTGTTGGTTGAGCTTGGAATACTTTGAATCACTGTGTGGTTGATTTGTTTGTTCAAACAATACTTCCCACAACTTGTATTTTATTTTAATTGTATTCCAAGAAATGTACCTGATTAACACAAGCTGTTCATATTTCAAGCATGTCAGGTTCCCCATAGAATTCTAATATTCTTATTCAGGATTTTCAAACACTTTGGTCATGCCCATAGAAACAAATGTATTTTATGTCATGACTCAGTGCATACATAATGTATATTCAACTAAAGCAAAATATTGACAGAACAATAGCTACACTCATTATACTTACTTCTTTTTATTTTAATGGGGTGTACCTCCTACAGTGATACACACAAATCATAAGTGTGCAACTTGATGAATTTGTACATGGAGGGTACAGCCCCAAGAAGGCTTTCTCATGTCTCCTTACACAAAACTCCACAAAGAGGGAACTGATATCTGGAACTTTATCAACATAAAACAGTTTTGCCTCTTTTGAATTTTGTGTGAATGGAGTACCTGGTTTCTTTCAATTAACATTGTGTCAATGCTGCCTACTTTTTAAAAAATATGTTTTTATTGATTTTAGAGAGAGAGGAAGGGATAGGGATAGAGAGACAGAAACATTGATGAGAGAGAAACATCGATCAGCTGCCTCCTGCATGACCCCTACTGGAGATCAAGCCTGTAACCCAGGCCTGTGCTCTGACTGGGAATTGAAACAGGTACCTCTTGATTCATGGGTCAATGCTCAACCACTGAGTAACATGGGCTGGATAATGCTGCCTACTTTTATTCTTTTAAAGTTCAGATAAACTATATTTATATGTAAGTGTTATATATAATATTTAAATTATATATAGATTGAAAATATATAAATATTACATAAATGACATATCTTTATATTATATTAATTAAATATTTAAAATTATATATATTTATAAACTATTAGATGTTTGATGCATGAAATTCGTGCAAGGGGCTCGGCCCTCACAGCTGCAGCGCCTTGCGTCAGCCCTCGCAGACCTAGCTTCGTCCAGAAGGTGGCACCCAGAAGAATATCCAGAAGGTCATTCAGCTGTCTGGTCTAATTAGCACATTATGCTTTTATTATTATAGATGTATATTTTTTACTGAGATATAATTCACATACCACAAAATTTATCATTTTAAAGTGTACAACTCTCTGCTTTTTGTAGGAGGCCTGTGTGTGCTGGGGCATGCAACATAGTTTGTGCAGATACCCAAGGTCAGCCAGAGGTGAGAGCTTAGGGCCTTCTCCAGTCTCTCCTGAGCATATGGCCTGCCCCGGACACACACACACAGTTCTCTGTATGCATGTGGCCTTTAGATTCCTAGAAATGTATCAGAATTTTCCAAAGTTTCCAATGGACATTACTTCTTAGCTTTTTTTTTAAAAAAAAGCTTTTTTGTTAGCTTATTATTTATTACAATTTTTATCTCCTGGGCAAAGCATCTTTGATGTTCAACAACTGCTTCTGATTGTTGTTAACATGTGCCTGGGGAAAGGCTGTTTTCAATAGGCAAACTCCGGTTGGGTAAGAAAAAGCCGGCTTTGTGAGTGGATTCTTCCAGGGAACCACTGGACAGGTGAGATAATGGTAAACCCTCTGGGAATGTGGTTTGAAAGAGCTCCATCCTCTTCGGGTCTTGTCCAGCAGTGGACAGTCTGCTGGATTCACTCTGATTGTGTCTGCTGGTTTGCAAGTCTACTTCAGGAGCAGGGCAGAAGGGTTCGAATTAGGGAAAGGTAAAATACTACCAAGTGGCCTGTTTTTACCAAGATTCAACCAGCTTCTTGGTTTGCTGAAAGGGTTTGTTTAATTTCCAGAGTTCTGATAAAGTTGGTTCTGACAATTTTGCCCTTTTTTTTTTTGCTTTTACTATACTCCCTGACATCACCTCTACACTCATTATTTTGTTTTGTTTTATTTTGTTCTTAATCCTCACCGGAGGATATTTTTCCTTAGATTTTTAGGGAGAGTGGAAGAGAGAGAGAAAGACAGAGAGAAACATTGATGCGAGAGAAACGCATGGATTGGTTGCCTCTTGAACAAGCCCCAACCAGGGCCCCAGACCAGGGAGGAGCCTGCAACCATGGTACGTACCCTTGACTGGAATTGAACCCAGGACCCTTTGGTTTGCAGGTTGATGCTCTATCCACTAAGCCAAACCAGCTAGGACTAGCCTCATTATTTTATTACTTCACACACTATAACATTTTAGTATTTTAAAACAATAGTCACCACCCACTAATGTAGGAAGCCACCCATTGTCTTCACTATCAGAGAAGTGTAAACAAGGAGCCCAGAACACTGGTGAACCTTGAGCCCTGGCAAGGGCCAGAGCTATGCACCAATTGTTTAGTTGAGACAATGGTGGCTCAAGCAATTTCCTGACCAAATAGTCTCAGAGTAAATCTTTACTAATATTTACTGACCTTTAAGATAGTCTGCCTATTACCGGAATTGCCTGCCTGACTAAGGGCTATATGTGTATCCAAAATTGAATAAAAGGTTGGCAAGGCCTGGACACCAGTGGAAGTCCTTCCCCTTGCGTTGGGCTTCCCGCCTGGCCCCCAATATTTCCAAATTATTATTTCTTGTCTCGTCTCTGTCCTTTGCGCACAGCCCTTCTCCAGATCCCAAACCCTGAACCACACGGGACATGGTTCGCACACACTAAACTGTTTCATGATCTACTCATAGGTTGCATTTCACAGATTTAAAAAACAGGACTCTAATTATGTAAGGGCATTTATGTAGTTTTAGTACAAAGAAGCATACACTCTTATAGCATACAAAAATGAATGCAAGAGCTATAGACAGTGCCGGAAAGAGTGTAGTAGCATACCCAGAAACAAAACATGAGAGTGTGTTGATACTATAGGATACAATGTAAGCTCTCAACTTATATATTTTCCTCAATTATTGTGAAGCAATAAGCAAAAATAATTGGACTCAAATGATCTATATAAGCTACGTCTGGTCTCAATTTTGTGCATAGCTACTGTTATGGGTTGAATTGTGTCACTCTTCCTTCCCACCTTTCCCCAGTTTATACAGTTAAGTCCTAAACCCCAGTACCTGAGAATGCAACAGCAGTTACCAATATGCCCATTAAAGAGGTAACTAAGGTAAAAATGAGGTCATATGGCTATATGACTGGTGTGTTTATAAGAAGAAGAGATTTGGACACAGACAACACACAGAGAAAAGATCCTATGAAGACAGAGAGAAGATGGAAACCTGCAAGGAGAGAAGCTTCAGAAGAAACCAAACCTGCTGGCACCTTCATCTTGGACCTCCAGCCCTCAGAACTGCAAGAAAGTCAGTTTTTGCTGTTCAAGTCACCCAGTCTGTGATACTTGTTATCTCAGCCCTAACAAACTTTTATCTATTACCTATCATCTATCTATCTATCTGTCTATCATCTATCTATCATCTATCTATCATCTATCATCCTGTACAATAAAAGGGTACTGTAATATGCAAATTGACCCTAACAGCAGAACAACCAGAACGACTGCTCAACCAGTCACTATGAAGCACACTGACCACTTCTTGGTCCCTTTTCCCGGCCGGCTGGCAAGCGGGCCAAAGAGCCAGACCTCTTAGTTCCTCCCCTTAGCCCACAGGCTCTGATCGCCTGATGGCAAATGGGGAACCAGGTGTGGGTGGTGGCTCCTTCCTGGCCACCTGCCACTTTGGCACTGCTACATCCCTCGGAGTGATGTCGTACTGCCGGGTTTTGGCCTGATCCCTGCTGAAATCTGGGATTGGGCTGAAATCTGGCAGTCTGACATCCCCCAAGGCGTCCCGGATTTCGAGAGGACACAGGCCAGGCTGAGGGACCCCAACTGTGCATGTATCTGTGCACCGGGCCTCTAGTCTATCTATAATTTGTCAGTGCCTCTTTATTTATTTTCCCCATTTAATCAAAATAACATTGTTTTCAATGAAGTATTATATTTGAGAGGCATAAATGCCTAACCCCCTCCCCATCACCCATAAAACTATTTTGGCATATATTTTGGAGATAATATTGCAGTTTCAAATAATTCTTTCACTTTCACTAGAGCAGCGGTTCTCAACCTGTGAGTTGCCAACCTGTGGGTCGCGACCCCTTTGGGGGTCGAACCACCCTTTCACAGGGGTTGCCTAAGACCATCGGAAAAACACATATATAATTACATATTATTTTTGTGATTAATCACTATGCTTTAATTATGTTCAATTTGTAACAATGAAAATACATCCTGCACATCAGATATTTACATTACAATTCACAACAGTAGCAAAATTACAGTTATGAAGTAGGAACGAAAATAATGTTATGATTGGGGGTCACCACAACATGAGGAACTGTATTAAAGGGTCACGGCATTAGGAAGGTTGAGAACCACTGCACTAGAGTTTCCTTGTGGGGTTTTTAGTATTGTTTTCAAATCCTGAGTAACATGTTAAGACCACAAAATCAGTTGAGATAAACTTGTCCTTCCGGTGCTTTTCCCTGAGACACAACATCCACCCCATTTTTTTCAGAGGTTAGCCTATAAGTTTCCCTCTGGGCACAGATTGCTGTAGAGGTGTGATCCCATTTTCTCTGCTTGATCAGTACTTTTGGGTTGCTGAACCTTAGTGACTCAAATTCTAAGCTGAATTGGATGTACAAAGAGGGGATCATTTCCTTGGTTTGATCTGCTCAGGTGGTTTTAACCGTGTTTTAGTAGTGAGGCTGCTCAATTGTCTCCAAACCATTGTAGAGAGAAAAGCAGGTAAGCAGAGGTTTACCCACTTTTTACTGTGCTCTACAACCTGCCAGGTTATTCCAAATGAGTTCAGTATTAATGCTCAATAGCGTCAAGGTTTTAAGGTCTAGATATATCAAACACAGTATAAAGAAGTCTATCTTTGCACAATCTTTACCCCAGCTAAATATCATTTATGTAGAAATTGTTTTAAGCAACATTATTTCAAATAGGGAACATTTTAAATAATATTTTTATCCTTTAGAACTGGTTCTTCAACTGTATGTTTAGGATATTTGGGTAGGAAGGGCAAATTGTTTTCCTGTTGCATAAAGCTGATTTCCTCCCCTTAATGTCATCTTGATTTATGGGATTTTTTTTCTTTCTTAATAGCTCAGACAAGTTATGTGCAGTGGATGTAAAAAGTTGGCAGTGTTTAAAAGGGCATCATTTCCACATGTGTCTAGATGCTCTCGAAATGAACTTCACTAAGAATTGAAAACAAGCTTGTCAGCAAACTATTAAACTTTTATTAAACACTCTAAAACTTTATGTACTTATTTAAAACATTTGTATTGAACATGTGTGAACTGCTGATCTAGAAAATGACATTTACTGTTGAGGTTGGCTATGACTCTCTATATAAAAAGAGATAAATGACTTGGTTTGAAATACCTCCTACCTAAATAAATTTTGATTAAAAGCATTTTAAAGGTAATATAAATGAACCAATAATAAATAAATTCCTTTGTAACACAACATCTGGTACTTGGACATGGTATTATTTTTATTACCACAGCAACAATTATAGATAACACAGATGGTATAGAGCTTTAAATGGTTTCATCCTGATATTGAAAAAAGTAGAATAATGGTTTTAATGAGTCCTTAAGACTTGAAAAATAAAAAAGCATATGGATACTCTGTTATATGTAGGAGGCCTTCTATAAACACTTCGTATTATTTTGCTTATTTATTGTTTGATTTCACTTTTATCAGGAATGCCCAGAGACTACATTTCCTTCTTAACTCTCTAGGCAATAAGACATTCTTGATAATTGCTTCTATCACATGTAAACTAACTCAGGAGGGAAGGGAAGGTGCTGCCATGCTTCACAATGACTGAACATCAAATTCTCAGAGACTTCCTATTCATATTTAGAAGCATGAACTGAATGATAACCTGTGCCTTTATCACTCTCTAAACTGGGAATAGTTCACAGACTTTTAGCAGCCCTAAGGACCCTGAAATATCATGGATACAGTCTCAATCTATTTTTTAAAAATTTTTAAAATTTATTGTCTAAAGTTTTACATATTTCTCCTTTTTCCATGATTGACCCCCCTCTCCCCCACAGCCATTCCAACCCGGGCAAGCCCCACTGCCCCAGAGTCTGTGTCCATTGGTTATGTTAATATGCATGCATACAAGTCCTTTGGTTGCTCTCTACCTCCCTGCCTCCCCCCCCCCCCCAAAAACACACCTCCCCTGCCATTTGTCTCTGGATCTATTTTTGTTCATCAAATTATGTTGATCATTATATCCCACATATGAGTGAGATCATGTGATGTTTAATAAGCTCTGACTGGCTTATTTCACTTAGCATAATGCTCTCCAGTTCCATCCATGCTGCTGCAAATGGTAAAAGTTCCTTCTTTTTTATAACAGAGTACTATTCCATTGTGTAGAGGAACACTTGTGCATTGCTGGTGGGAATGCAGATTGGTGCAGCCACTGTGGAAGTCAGTATGGAGTTTCCTCAAAAAGTTAAAAATGGAACTCCCATTTGACCCAGTAATCCCACTTCTAGGAATATATCCCAAGAAACCAGAAACACCAACCAGAAAGGATATATGCACCCCTATGTTCATAGCAGCACAATTTACAATAGCTAAGATTTGGAAACAACCTAAGCGCCCATCAGTAGATGAGTGGATTAAAAAATTGTGGTATATCAATCTATTTTGACCAGTTGTACACATTTGGGGGAAAAAGGACACATGAAAATCCAAATTTGAAAAAGAAAAATATAATTTTAAAGTGAATGTCTACAGTGGTTTTCTAAAATGATGAGCCTAAGTGAAGTTTAAAACGGCAACTTGAATCAGATTGAATTTAGTTCAGTGGGGTGCTGGGCATTGAGGAGGGTACCAAAGAAGTGGTTGGCAAGGTTGAGAAGTTTCACTTTCATAACAGGGGCAAGGCCTGCAAGCCTAGCAATCACGTGTGTAAGATAAAGTGTAAGATTGCATGGAGTTGACTAGTAAAGTCAGTTTATTTCAGGGACACTCAGTTTATATATCTGATGAGTCCAAATGATTTTGGGATCTCTTCAAGTTTTTGCAATTACAATTTACTGAATATATGCATTGCAGATATCAATAAAAGGAAAAAGTAATAGCTAATTAAGAAAATTTGTTTATTTGATTTTAAGATGAAAGAAGTTCTCAATGTGGGTTTTAAAAAAATACAATATGTGGATTGTTGTCCTGAGAGAATGTTTAGTTGGAGAGAACAGCAGAAGAAAAGTGAAGAGATAGGAATGATGCTGCATGGGTGTTGGGAGAGCTGAGTGTTGAGGAGAGAGTTGTGGTTACATAGAGCAATCATGTGTTTCCAGATATTGGGGAGGATTGAATGACAAGCTAAGGAACTTGAATTGAGTCCTATAGGAAGTCAAGTTCCATAGCAGAAATTTTAACAGAAAAGAGCAACCTTGCAAAAAGAGCTCTTTTGGAAAATTACTTGGCTCTCTGTTTTATTTCTCTGGCTTCACCTCTTGCTATGCTCATTGCACGCTCTCTTCTAGCCACTTTGAGCTGGTGTGATCTCTTGTTTCAAGCCCTTTGTCCCTTTTTCCTAGATGCTCTTCCAACTCCCATTGCTTGGTTAATTCTCATTTATTCTTTCTTCATCATTCATTAATCTTATATATTCTGCTCTTTCAGTATTTCATTTTTCAATGTAAATGTGACTTCCTCCAACAACATTCCACTAACTAATCTCTCACCTTCTCCACTAATTTAAGCTACAGGACCCTTTTGAGTACTCTCATAACTTTCTGTATCTTGCCATCAAAACACTTATGTCTGGGTGATATTTCCCTGTTGACTTGTCTGTGTCTCATTTATTAATTTTATATTTATTTTTAATATATTTTCATTTATTTCAAAGAAAAAGGGATAGGGGAAGAGAGACAGAAACATTAATGATGAGAGAGAATCACTGATTGGCTGCCTCCTGCATGGCCCACACTGGGGATGGAGCCTGCAACCCAGGCATGTGCCCTGACCAGGAATTGAATGGTGACCTCCTGGTTCATAGGTTGATATTCAACCACTGAGCCACACCAGTGTCTGTATCTCTTTTAAATTCCAATCTCTTGTAGATGCTAATCTGTAAAACAGGGATCATGATATCTACTTTGTATGGTGGACATAATGATTAAAACCTGGTGCAGAACCTTGAATATAGCAGCTGCTTAATAAATGGTAGCTATTACTGCTACTATCACTACTACTATGATTTACTATTCCATTCAGTTAGACACAGAGACTGCCCTGTCCCAGGAAATAGTGCAAGAACATTTGGAAACAGAAGGCAGAGAACGAAGAATAAAGAAATTAACTGAAATAAATGGAAAGGTTGGCTCTTGCTTCTTAAATTGCTTCTTAAACATACTTCATTACTAGTTGCTAGATTTTAGTGCATCGTACACCTTATCTCTCCTGGGGTGCATCATTTAGAGATGTGGACTCGCCGACCCAGGTTGATATGGTTGTCTCACTCTCATGTCAGTGTCTGTCCCCACTTCGTTGGAAATAAGTCACCTCCCATTCTCTGGCTCTCTAACCTATCAGAAGGAATAAAGGACGAAGGATTGAAACAACCCACATACAACCACAAAGAGCAAGGCTAAGGATAACACTACAGCAAGGGATTCAAAACAATCTCGCTCCCTTGGAAACCATTCCCTGCCTCCCACCAACCTGGCCTCCATGGCTTGGCGCTGTCGGTGTACTGGCTGGTCTTTCTGCCAGCTCACTTGCGCTGGCATTGGCGCGCCAGGCATCTGGCAGTCTTTGTGGCCATTACTGAGCTCCTCACTGGAGCTGCCAGGCTTTGGTCAAAGACTGCAGGGGGCACTTTGAAGTCCTTCCAAACATTTGGGCTTATGGTTGGGAGGTTGGCTTGTTACAATGTGCTCTTAATCTACTTTTTCCCTCTGACCTGATATATCCTTCGCTGATTTATAATTGTATTTCAAAATAGGGCAAAAAGAATAGAAAACATTTTTTGACCTGCCACAAAAGGGGTCCTAACTTAACTCTACATTTGTTCTTAAATAACACATTTACATATATCCCCCAAAGAAATAAGGTAGGTATATGTAAAAACAGATGTAATTTTAGCTAGAGATACTTCCTGAAACATTTAGGCAGAGACGATTAAAACCAAACAGCAAAAATATCCTGTGTACATGGAGTTTCCTACTTGCAAGCTGTTTTACAAATGTTGTTTTCCACAGGATGTTAGTCAGTTGTTTGGAAAATAAACCAGCAACTATTCTCTGTAAATAACACAATCTGCCTGATTCTCCACTGCTGGCTTAGGCCCAAATATAAACCCTTTAGGAATGACAAGGAGAGAAAATTCTCTCATGGTGTTGCTCTCAGAATCTAACTCAGACAGAAAATTGAACTGGTAATCACTACAGAATCCAGCTAACTCCTTCCCTTTTGTCTTTTTTTTTTCTTTCTAGTCTAGGAACCCAATGTACAGCATGGTTCTCCAAAATCAGCCATGTTTAGAGGAAAACTAGATGTCAATGTTGCCAAATCATCTCCCTGCCACACCCAACCAATTATACAACATGGACAGAGTTTACGATTATTAGGATGTTTTATCTCCACTCCTGGACATAAGCCCCTTTTCTTTCCTGACTGATGCAGGCTCAGTGTGTGTATCAAACTATTCATCAATGAAATGTCTCAAAGTTCTTTACAAATATTATCCAGTCAATTCTGAAAATGCTTTAGATGGGCTTTTCTGTGAGCCTTCTTTATATGGGTTCTGCTATGAGTCAAGGCAATTTTCAGATACCCAACATCCTCATGAATCACAGATCAAATCTGGAGTATGTTTCCAGTCTTATTCCTTTTCTCATTTACAGTCTGGAGGGTGGGCCTGATTTTCACAGCAGGGGGGATGATTCATACACAAGTGAGGCACTTTGGAAAGCTGTTAGAGGTAGTAGTTGTTGTTATTTTTTAAACTGTACCAATATATGAGGACACTTACAGCAAATGACTTTATCAACGACATTCTCTCCTGTCTGTTACCACAAGACCCTGCGTATTTCTTAATTGTCTTATTTTTCATCGTTGTTTTGGTTTTGTGCCTTTTTACATATAAATAGAATTGCAAACTCCTGGAGAATACAGTGACTTTCTTTTTTCATTATTTATTCCCATTATGCCTGACAGTAGTAGGTACGTGATGAATTCTTGTTAAATGAATAGATGAGAACCCAAACAGCATGAAGTCCCAAATAAGATCCAAATGACATGAAACAACAAGTCCTCCTAAATGAAAACAAAACAAAGTCCCATCCATAGTTCCCTATTGTACGCTATTGTGCACATGTTATTGTAGAGTCTATCTGTTTTAAGAATGACTATAATGCCATTTCCTGTTTTCAAAATATTTTCTCATAACTTACATGAAGCAGCCGCAAACTTCTCAGCAAACTGTGAATTATTTTTGTTTAATCTTCTTGAAGACCCTTCCTTCGAGGAACAATTGCTATTAGTCCTAAACTAAAGAGAAGATGAAAAAACTGACTGAGGTATAAAATAACTGATAGGATGGCTACCTCTAAGATTGGTTGTGATGGGAAAAAACAACTTAAATTTTCAGGAAACTGACTTAATTGTATTTTTTATAAGATTTACCATGCTGGCAAATGGCATCACTGCAGCACAGTGCGGCTTCAGAGCGGCTGAGAGCTCTCTGTAGAAAACGGGCTGCATACAAGATATGTGCAGATGAGCTTAATCTTAAGAACTGCATCTGGCTCAGGCAGAAATCTCTTTAACAGTAATTAGCATATATTTGGGGCTAGAGCAGCAGATGTTACGTTGCAGTTTGAAGAATCTGCTTTAAAATCTCCTGAATACATGACCCTTTGTAATGGTTGGACTTGCAGTGTCTGGCCAACGCAAATAGAATCTGAAAGCTCTGGTTGTCTTTTAGGTCAGCCCATGTACCTCTAATAAGACAAGAGTCTGTGGAAACATGGTGCTCTTGGCCTTCTGGGCTTTCAAACAAAATAAAATTGACACGCTTACTTCTATGTAAATGTGGGTAGGGCATGGAAACGTGGCTGGATTGTCTCATCATCGTCTCTGAATGAATAAAAACTGAGTTTAGACAAAAATAACACAAACTGCCTGCTCCACTTTGGTTTTCTTCTCTCATTCAGGAAATGAACTAAAAGGTGGCATCCTATTCCCCAGAAAGTTTTCCTTTGCTTGTGGAGCAGAGTGTAGGGTTCCAAAGTGTTTTCTCACTGTGGGAGAGCTGTGAGATCATTATTGAGGAAAAGACTCACAGGAGGCTTGCACACAGCCCTGCCTGCTAATGTCACTGGCAAATCTTTACAAGCCTCCACCTAGGGGAGCTAGAGCTAGGACGTTCAGAAGACTGGTGTCAGGCTACACAGTGCCTCCACCTCCATTCCTAAAGTGATCTTACCAGGATTCTTTCCCTCAAATTCATTACGCTTTATTTTTGCAAACAAAACTAAACTATCTGAAAAATGAATAAATAAATCTTCACTAATAGATATAGTAAGCTGATCAAATTCCCTTTCCAATTCTTCAAGATTTTCTTTTTTACTAAAGTCCTCTGTTTATAATTTTTGCTTAAGTTTTTTTTCCCAAGGTATTTTCAGAAAAATTATTATTTAATTTATTTCCCCAGTATTCCTCAGACTTGTTATTACCCTCATTTTATAAATGAGGTCATCGTAGACCAAAGATGTTAAGTGATTATTTTAAGAACTCACAAAAAACTAGTAGTAGAACCAGAATAATAATTACAGACCTACATCAATGTGTGTTTTTATAAATTCTTTCTCCTCATTTCCTCACCTAAGCAACATCCTTACATTACATGAAATATTACAGATAATACATTTTATTATATGCACTGTATTGATTTCTAACTTTCTCTGTGATAACAGATTTGAATTTGGCAAAAATAACTTAAAATTTTCTAGGATCTATGTTATCTAAGTTTTTTGTTTCATTCCATTTCTTGTTCATCTTCTCTCCACTCCTCCCCTACCAACCCCCAAATATTTACTCTTTGCCTGCAAATTATTATGCATGGGTCAGGTTTCTGATCAACTGACAATATCTTTTTGATGTTAGGGAAATATAAGACAGGAAGGTTCACAATAAACATGGAAGATCAATGAATCATGAAATGCGTGGCAAAGATACCATTAAACTCAAGAAGTTGTTCCTTTCTCTTTTGGAGATGACATCTTTATTATAGAACAAAATAAGGCAGAACACACACAGAAATAATGATTGATAAATGGTAATAATGTCTTGTACTGTGACACTCTGACTCCCAGATGGACAAGTTGGAGATTAGAATATGAAGGTAGAAAGGAACTTTCCTGGGATGGGAATGGGGATGAGAATGTGCCCAGGAACAGTTTAGGGATCAGGTACCAGAATGAACATCAATCAACTACCCAATTTTTACTCAGATAGTATTTTAACTATATCTACGTTTTCTGATAATATATGGCCAGTCTAAACACCTTTTGTGTCTCTTTATAACTTTTTCCATGCTTTCGAACTGGCACTAAACCATATCTCCTGTGAATGATTAGGTCATTGCTTTGGTTCCTGATTACAAAGTTAAATCTCCTTGATGCTATTTATCCTACCAGTCAATTCTCCTACAATAGAAGTGCAAAGGTAGAAGTTGTCCCCTGATCACCTGGAAAATATCACATTGCTTTCCATTTTGGTCCAGTTCTTAATGGAGCCCAATGGGTAAATGGACAGGAGGACAGTGAACAGTGACAGTGAACTATAACTCTCTGTGCCTCCCTTTTACTTGATACTTGATTGCTTGTCATAATCCACCAATTTAATGTAAATTCTATGAAGGCAGAGGCAGCATCCCTCTTGCTTTCTTTTTATTCCCAGTATATAGTTCAATGCCCATAAACACACACACACACACACACACGAATAAATGAGTGAATGAATGATCAAGGGAAATAAATGGAATATTCTATGAGAGGATCTATATGAATCTGGATCATTCATTCATTCATTTATAACTATATAACTTTCTGCTTGAAAAAAAAAACCATGTTTTCTTGCTGTGGGGATCACAGTTTTATGACAATGCACTGGCTTTCATTGCGGATAGTAAAATTTTTTTCCTCTGAAAGACCCAAAGGCCAATCTCACATAAAAAGCAATCTGTCAGCTTGCTGATGGCTTTTTATCAGTTCCAGCTACACCATTGGGCTTCTTATTTCAGTAAAATATGCTTTTCCTAAATCATTGTGACAACCTCACAGTGAGAGTGTTTGCTGCTAACAAAGGATTAGACTCCAAGATAGAGAGAGACTGTGCAGAGCAGAGGAGAACATTCGCACCCCAGGATCAAAGCCAATGGACTGTAACCATACAATCATCTAATCCACTGAGCAGGACAGGGGTCACCTCCGAGAGGAAAGTTTCCTTCCTTGGTAACTACAGGACAGAAGAGTTGTTAAATTGCATAAGAACAAGATCATAGGAGGAAAACAATCCTGAAAATTGGACAGTGGTTCTGGAATACTTTATTACCACATATCAAACTTAGCTGGTCAGCATACTTATTTTATTATTTACTTTTATCTCATTTCTTTCAGAACAGATTTATGATGACTTTGCCAGAAAATATTTATATCATGAGTTAAAAATTATACCTGTTAGTGTAGGAACACGAATGTGAGGATCATATAAAATATCACATTTGATTTTTTGAAAGTTTTGGAAACATATTTTTTATTTGGACAAATGTCATATTTTAGGAATTCACAATATTTGAGCGTGAAGCCACACTGTAAAGGCTTATCACTGCCTTCTAATTAGAACTCTTCCTGACTCCCATACATTTCATGATCTTTCATACTTTTGCAAGTTGTTTGCCCAAGATTAGCTGAATTTCAGTATATCAGTGAATTAGAAAAAAATTAAGAGTTTTGAATAAAACATAGTATGTTTGAAAAAAATAAATGAGAAAGAAAAACATAAACTATGTATATTTACTAAGCTAACATTGGAAAATATTTTGTAATACCTGAATTTATTAAGCCAGTACTGTAAAGTATTTATTATAATTTGAATCAGTCCATCTTTCATTACTTTATTCAATACATGCACAAAAACAAAACATCTACTTTGTGCTATATACCGGACTTTGTGTGAGCCATTAAACTTTATAGCTGTTATATGACTTTAATTTCATAATAAAAAATAAACTATCATAAAAAATTTAAACATACAAATGTAAAGAAAAAAATAAAGCAAATCCTCATACAATCATCAAACAGATTCATTGGCTTTCATAATTTTGCCCTATTGTTTTGTCTATTCTTCCTCCAATTTTTTCTGAAATATTTTAAACAAAATCCCTATATCATGTTATTTTACCACTGCATACTTTAATGCATATTTATTCAAAATATGGCAAATGTTTTATGTAATTGTAATTTTATTATCATACCCAATGAAATTAACACTGTATTCTTGGTGTCACCTAATTACATTGAAATTTCTCTATGTAATTACTCTTTAATATAATTTGAATTTAAAATTTTTAGAAAAAAGTAACTTAAAATAAAAACAAGAATGCATTTTGTCAACACAAAAATTACTGAACTTATATTTTAAAAATTCTTCTTCATTTGAAAACACCTGAAATGTCTTCTATAAGCATTAACTAATATGTATTGGGTCAATATTTAAAAGGAGGTATACTTAATAGTGTAAATATTTGACTAATTAAATGTCAATTACATAATTATCCAGACTCATTCTCCCATTTTTCCATCTTTGCCTCAGATAAAGTCATGTTTGTTTTCATAAAACTGACATTGCTTTGGTGTTTGAATTTTTGAGGAAGAATGAATGTAAAACCATGCCTTCCAGACCTATCGTCCTACTTGTTCCATGTTTGGTACTATAATATAGAATTTTAGGAAAATATGGTTTGGTAATTATAAGAAATGCTAAGACAAGGTTAGGAATTACTGAAGCAACTTGCCTGGACCTTTCTGGTGTCCTTTCCTGTAGCCCCAAGATTAAATGCAGGCTTTTAGCCATGCCTCCTAGAATCAGAAAAATTCTGCCAAGATTAATAGTTTTTCTTGAAATAAAGCAGAAAACTTTTGAAGACACACCAGTAGCTGCATTAACAAATGTTTACTGTACAAAGCTTATTATAAAATGCAGTTCCAGCTTCCAACCAGCTTAGAATCCTATAAAAGTCATTTCTACTTCCTTGAGGTTGATGTGGCTATGGAGAGTCCACTCTTATCCCACCATGGATGGAAACCATTGGCAAAGAGTAACCTCCATTTTCAGCTCCATTTTCAGTGTCTAAACTTTGATAGGTTGTCAACTGAAAGAATTAGAAAATCTTCACTGCTGATATTTAGACATTATGGAATCTACCTTTTGAACACCTTATAATAAATAGAATATGTCCTTGTTTAGTATATTGGTTTACTTTTATGGTTTGACAGGCTATACCTGTACTTGGCTCCTACCTCATTCAATCATTCATCCATTCAATATTTATTGAGCTCCTATTGTGTCCAATAATATAAAGCATATTATAGAAGTACTACTCTAAATAGTCAAAGTCCTTGCTCTCAAAAGGCATACAGTCAATTATGGGAAACAATTGAATTATGCATTTCATAGAATAACAGGAGCAACTAAATCCTGCTTGCCTGTCTAGTTTTCCCTTGGTGTTTTGCCTCATCTTTGATATCATCCTGACTCCACACTGCTACCTGACTGTAGAACCATGTTCTTTCATTTACTCTCTGGGTGTGTTCCTTGCATGGTGTCTGACATTTATATTTAGTCTTATTATTCTAGGTCCTTGCTTCCTGTTCTATCTCTACAAGCCACGTCCACCTACAGTCTAGACAAGAACCACTCGAAATTACTTCTAATTCTATGACTTACACATTTGTAAAGGGATGGGGGAGAGCCAGAAGGAGAAGCATATGTCTTATATAAAAGTTAAAGTCTGGATATAGTTCTCTGCTGCAGAAGTCTTCAGAGAGCAAGTTTGCAAAATTATAACCAGTAAAATGAAAAAATCTTTAAAAGGGTCTAGATAGAAAATTAGAAAATATGTAATTAATAGCATAAAATATTAAGTAAAACTGATTTTAAATGGATGAGAAAATTCCAGCATCAGGAAAGTGTCATCCATCTGTCCATATCAATGGACAATCGAATGACCAGTTGTATGCATTTTGGCTTTCAATTAGCTTTACCCCAAGGGCGTAAAATTTAGCAGATGATTTTCGCTATCACAAATTATTAAAATTTCTGTTCATCACTTCTATAGAGTTATGACATTTTCCTGCTAAATGTGATTTTTTTCCTCCTCTATATTTTCTCTCTCGGATTTTCTTACTATGTATATTGAAGACAAGAGAATGAAAATGAATCAATGTGAAATCTTATTAGTATTAGCAAATAGTACATGAGCAATACTTTATTTATTTATTTACTTATTTATTTATTTTAATTGTCACTGGAGGATATTTTTCCATTGGTTTTTAGAAAGAGTGGAAGGGAGAGGGAGAAACACAGAGAGAGAAACATCAGTGTGAGAGAGATACATCAATCAGTTGTTTCCCTCACTTGCACTCACCAGGGTGAGGGATTGAGCCTGCAACTGAGGTCTGTGCCCTTAACGAAATCGAACCCAGGACCCTTCAGTCCATGAGTCAACACTCTATCCACTGAGCAAAACTAGCTAGGGCCTGAGCAATACTTTTATTGGTTTAGTTGTCTGACATTAGTTTGGATTCAAAAGAGCCAAGAGATTTCCTTATCCATCCATGTTTAATGGTAACATTTTGGTAAATAAAGATGCCATTTAAGTAATTTAAACTCAGGAAATACAGAGGATTTATTGCTTTACTTCTTATGAAACAGTGCATAAGTAAGCAAAATTGTGCTTTGTTTAATTTTTACAGGAAGAAGAGGAGAAAGAGGAAGAGAAGGAGTTTGACATCAAAAGAGCAAATAACTGCTAATGAAGAGTTGGTTTCTTCAGCTTTTTTTCACTTTTGCATAATATATGTGAAGGAAAAGCACTGTATATATATATATATGTATATGTATATATATATCTTCCAATTTTAGCCTCTTCTGTAGTTATATAAATTTTGAAAGTGGAAACTTCCAGAAGTTAGTAAAACAATGAAGTGTTTTTGTGGCTAGAAGCTAGTATGAGCCCAGCTGAAGATCACGAGATCATTTCTCTAATCGGGTCCTCTGACTGCTCATTGCAGCATGTATGTGTAGACCAAGCCAAACAGCAGTGAAAACACATTTGACTGGAAAAGAAACAACTTTCCAGATTTCAAAATTAAATCATAATTTTAAAAAATCATCTAATTGTTAGGCATTATTAGTAACATCTGTTTTTATCAAAATATAAATTTGCAAGGAAATAAAAGTGCCTTGTTCTCAGTGTATTGGAAGGGGATGCTGGCAACCAACACTGTTCATTCATCCAAGCCCTTGGCTTATCCTGGAGGTATGGCTAGGATAGAAGTTCCATTAACCAGACAACACTTGGTTCAAAACTGTTACCTGAACACATGCGTGCTACTTATTCTTTTAGGCGATAGAAAAGAATTTCAAGAGGATTTTAAGAACACAGAACCATCCATATTATTTTCTTCTGAACATGTGGATGGCCTCCTAGAGAAGAATACTTTTTGGATGATTCCTAGCAGAATGCCAGTGTACTTAATTCTTAATGTCATTACAATAATGATAGTAGTTGAAAGAAAATAGTCATTAATCCTTAACTCTCTATCAGCTTGCACCGTATAGCAAGTCATAATATCTCTGGGAGTTAAGCAACTGCTAAAGTAATTTACTAAGAGCGCAAATATTTCGCCCAACCTGCTTTCTAGGAGATAGCCACTGATAAGTATTTGTGAAGACACAGTCTGCCAATGAGAACTCTTTGTGAGTTCTTTGTTAAAGATTCAGTTACCATCCCCAACTTTTGGCAAAACAAAACTGATTAGGGTGACGTTTAGAGTTGTAAGCTGACATGTCTTTGGAAACTGTAGAATATATTTACCTGATGGTTATTTGATTTATTTTGATTTTCCTTATATACAGAATTCTGTACTTGGATATTTTCTATTATGCTTGCACATGTGAATAAATCAAGCTAGGTAATTTTATTCCAATCAGTCTACGGGCATGGGTACCAGATGACCAGCTCACATACTTATTAATTTGAGGAGTGGGGAATTCAGTTAGAAAACACTGCCTGGATGTGAAGAGAACCTTGATGAGACTGTTCTGGCACGTTCCAAAATAAGGTAGTATGCCATGGCCAATCAGAGAATGAGCTTGGACAGTGGGCTAGAAATACTCAAGGCAGGAAGGCTGCAGAAGGCTCAAAAAAGTAGGATATACTAAAAATGTCTGTTCTGCCTCTCCTGTCAGCACCTCATCCCACACTTCTTCTCTTTAATCATTTCCCCTCCTCACTAAGGCTGGCTGCTAGGAATGACGCTGGTTTCTTGGCAACCACACAGTCTGCTCTATCCTGCAGTCATGATATCCTATATGTTTTCCCTGTGCCAAAATCCTTTTGCCCCACAGCTCTCTGCTGTAGTTTCCACTAAATAATGATTTCCAGTTTTCCCATGTGCTTTGGAAAGGTGAGAGGTATCTTTAAATAAACATATGTATTTGCACTGTTCAATGCTGATTATTGTTTACTCCTGTCTTCAGAAACTCCTGAACTATTTTTTTATCCTAGTAGTTTATCATTGTAAACTACTTTTTCTAATTTCCCTTCTTGGTTTTTATTTCCTCATTCAATCCCCTAAGTCTTCTTAATTTCCTGGATAACATTTTATTTTCTGTCTCCTCTTCATGCATCATTTTGACCTCTTATCACCTCAGTGGGGTAGTGGAAAGGATTGAGAATCTGGATGCTAAGGATCAATTGGCTCAATCTGTGTTACCGGCAAGTGACCTTGAGCAGTTACTTCACTTCTCTTTCACTCAGACTCCTCATTTGTGCAATGAGAGTCAGACCAGATGATCTCTAAAGAAATCTTTATCCTAAAACTTCCATAAGTCTCTTCCTGTTCCTCTTGTTTCTCATGTAACTCAGTTTTTAATGCTCATTTTGCGGCAATTCCATCCTCTAAATCTTTCCCTTGCAATACTGAATAATTTAATTAGCCTGAAATTAATTCAATTCAGATTTTATCTCTTTAAAAGAGTTCTTGAGGGAATGGAATGTGGCCTACCATGTGACTTATCCAAGAATGGATTCCATCTGAGTTTGTTCTATATCTTTGAATAGACTCCTAAAAGGCCTTCTATTGACAGTCAAGACAACTTCAAAATTTCCTTAGCAATTGTCATCAGCTCTTTATGTAACCTAGGTATCCTTTGGTGGAACTGTAGAAATGCAATTTAGTACAGATTGCAGTCTATGAAGTAAGCAGTCACCAGAAGGGAATAAACTTCTACAAGCAAAGTGTCTACATGAAGAAACAAAAGTTATAAATGCCTTTGTCAACCTCATCAAAGAAAACCATCACATTTATCTTTACAAACACAAGGAAACTCCAAAATTAGAAGTCAACCTGTGAATAGACATATGCCGGGAGCCGGTCCATCCTTGCTGTTTCAAGGGACCTGGCATATATGGCATACTGTTCTTAATATGTTTGCTCACCTTCTTGGCGCTATGTGTTTTAACCAAGGTCACCTCTCTGAGAAAGGTTGGTTCCCTAGGGAGGGAATAAAACCCCTTAACTAAGTGCCAGGCGGGTAGTTAATCACTTTAACTATGAACAATCATGCTTAAGCTACATAATCTTTACTCCCTGGAATGGAGATAAGAAACGCCCTAACCTTTGGAATAGAGATTGATAGGATTGGAATCAACTGGTATAAATACAGATGTAACAAAACAGGACACAGAACCTAGACACAGAACCTAGAGACAGGACCTGGCTAAAGAACCTAGAGACAGAACCTAGTGAGAGAACATGGCAAAAGATCCTGGACAGAACTTGGCTACAGAACTTGGCTGGAGAACCTAGACAGAACATGGCAGGAGAACCTGGAGAAGCTGGATGGAGAACCTAGCGAGAGAACATGGCACCAGAACTTCGCTGGAGATCCTGACCAGAACTTGGCTGGAGATCCTGGCTAGAGATCCTGGCTAGGCTGCTGATCAACTGAAGGCTGTCTCCATGTCATTCCTTCTTCGCCGACTCCGTCCACACCTTTGGGGACCCCTGGACCTGTTGGGGTTGGACCCCAACAGACATATATACTTGCACAAGGGTGATGAATGATGAGTATGAGAGAACAATGTTTGTCAAGTTAGTTTGTGATGACAAGATTAGGCCACAGAGATATCATTTGTAATATTTGCTAAAGATGAAAGTTAGAAATCTTACCAGTTTCTCCTTTCTCTTCATTTTAAATAATTTAGGAGCATTATAGGCAATGCTTTCTGAGATTTACTTGTTATTATTTTGGAAAAAGAAATGTTTGACTAATAATTATTTAAAACCAACCAAACTCACTAATCAAGACTTCCTATAATAGCAATAATTTCTGTTTTTAGAAAAAAATAAAATATAGTAAGAGACATTAAATAACATACATTTCTTCTTAAAATGTAAATAATGTAAAGTTCACTTTAAAATGTAGACAAAAGTTGTATATAATATTACTTTATTCCTGCATCAATAAAGTAATATTATATACAACTTTCATTAAAAACTTAAACTGAAAAAAAAATGTAGACAAAAGTGCTGTTTTGAACTCAAAAAACCTTCACTACTTTATTACTTATAGCATAAATATAAACACTTTGGGCATATTTCTTTAATACTCTAACCACAAGGAGACAATAAATATATGTAATACTTCGGAAAACAGCAATAAGAGGAGGATGAATTAGGGGGAACGGAATGTCACATAGTTCAACTTTCAATGCCATTAATATAGAGTGTGCATTTACTCACATGACACAAAACAGTCCTGAGAGCTTCCTTTGACATTAAATTAGAGATTTTAAAGGCTGCTGTGGATAAAGGTGACAATAAATAAAGAGACAGTGGTAATAACGTGAATAAAAATGTGTTTGAATTTGCCATTACATTGATGGATGGATTGTGTTTTTGCTGGGGTCATTCATAACACTATTTCTGTCCAAATAGTATAGGAAAACAATTCTACAGCTGTGTACTAGTGGTTCTTAAATTTTAGCACACATTAGTAGCTCCTGAAGGCTCATTATAATACAGAATGTCGGGCCCTACCCCCAGAGTATTTAATTCAGTAGCTGATGCTCCTTATTCAGAGGCCCCACTTTGAGAATTATTATTACGTATGATACCCAAAAGCCACCTACTTCATCCCCCTGTCCCTGCATAGAAGGTGGTGAACAAACTATGAACCATGGAGCCACGACTATCAGGCCCAATTATATTCAATGTCATTAATAATCTAATTTTAAAAGCAGCTCAAATAAAGTAGAGACAATAGGTGATAGGCCAGGAAGCCTCATGAGTAATAGGAAAAGCTACCTTAAAATTGTTAATTCCTGGTCACAAAAACAGGTAACAGACTATAAATAGACATTTTCCATTTGGAATGATAATGTTCACTCACAGGGACCCTTCAAGGAAACTATTACTATTGGTGTTAGGTGGGTGTTACAGCTTTTCCAGCATTGCAGAAAGGAGACTTACATCCAAGAGAGATGAAGGCTAAGATCAGGAAGGACATGGGGGAGTGGTGGGTAGGGTTCCGTGCAGCTTTATTTTATTCATCTGTGACTCCAATACTTGGTACTTGGCACAAAACAGGCATTCTTTAAAAGTTGTGTAGAGTGAAGTGAGGAAGCTTTTGCCATTGCCTTTGCTCTTTATTATAAATCCTCATCTGAGGATATGTTTTTATTGGTTTTCGAGAGAGAGGAAGGAAAGGAGAGAGAGGGAGGATAAAGAGGCAGAAAGAGAGAGAGAGAGAGAGAGAGAGAGAGAGAGAGAGATTGCTTTGTTGCCTTCCATATGTGCCCTGACCTGGATCAAAATGAAACCTTTTGCTATAAGGGATGTCACTCCAATTAACTGAGTCACCTGGTGGCCAGGACACATTTGTTCTTTTTTATTTGTTTGAAGGAAAGGAGAGAGAGGGAGGATAAAGAGGCAGAAAGAGAGAGAGAGAGAGAGAGAGAGAGAGAGAGAGAGATTGCTTTGTTGCCTTCCATATGTGCCCTGACCTGGATCAAAATGAAACCTTTTGCTATAAGGGATGTCACTCCAATTAACTGAGTCACCTGGTGGCCAGGACACATTTGTTCTTTTTTTATTTGTTTGTTTTTTGTCTTGTTAATCCTCACCTGAGGATATTTTTCCATTAATTTTTTTAAATAGAGAGAGAGGAAGGAACAGGGAGAGAGAGAGAGAGAGAGAGAGAGAGAGAGAGAGAGAAATATCAAAGTGAGAGGGACACATTGATTAGTTGTCTCACACATGGGGATCAAACCTGCAACTGAGGTACCTGCCCATGACCAGAATCAAACCCAGGACCCTTCAGTCCATGGGCCGATGCTCTATCCACTGAACCCAACCATCTAGAGCCCTTTGGTCTTTTTTAAAATATTGTATGATGTTAGGAAAATCACATTATGTGAGTCGGTTTTTCTCATTTATAAACATGGCCGGGAGGAACATCTCCATTGCAAGATATTTCGAGAATGATTGAGATAATAAATGTATCTGTACTAAAAAATGCATCATGAGTCTAAGAGATGTTTTTGTGTTGACCTTTTCAAATACTCCAAAATAGGAATATTTCAGTAGCTTAAACAATGCCAAATTTTTCATTGATATTATTCTATTCAGTAAAACAACCCTTCTACATTGTTATTCTAACATCCATCCCCAGCTCCTTCTATACATGAGACTCAAAGGTATTTTCATTTTTAAAGTGATTTGTAAACATTTTTCATTTTTTCAGTATCAAGTGAAGACTAGGACAACAGAGTATCTCTTACTTTATTCTTTTTAAAAAATATATTTTATTGATTTTTTGCAGAGAGGAAGGGAGAGGTATAGAGAGTTAGAAACATCAATGAGAGAGAAACATCAACCTGCCTCCTGCACACCCTCTACTGGGGATGTGTCTGCAAATTAGGTACATGCCCTTGACCAGAATCGAACCCAGGACCCTTGAGTCTGCAGGCCGACACTCTATCCACTGAGCCAAACCGGTTAGGGCTCCCACTTTATTCTTACTTGACCTTTCTGTCACATTGATATAATTAATTATTAACTATTTGAAATTCCTCTCGATTTTAACATTTCCTTTCTGAGTTTGCTCCTATCTCTCTGACTACTGTTTCGTGGTTCCTCTACTAGTTTCTCTTGTACAACCCATCCTTGAAGCAAAGTTTTTATACTTAGCTTTGATTCTCATGCTCTATACAGTACTTGGCAATCTTATCGCATCTGTTATGGACTGAATATGTGTGTCCCCCCCAAATTCAAATGTTGGAGACTTAACCCTGGGTGTGGCTATATTTGGAGAGGGGAAATCTAAGGTAATAATAAGGTTAAATGTGTTCATAAGAGTGGGACTCCGATCTGATAGAATTAGTGTCCTTCTAAGAAAAGACACCAGAGAGAGAGAGAGAGAGAGTGATCTCTCTGGTATACACTCTGATGAAGGGCCATATGAGGACATAGTACATCTATAAGCCAGGAACAGAGCCCTTGACAGAAATGGAATTTTCCAGCATGTTCATCTTGGACTTCCCAGCCTCCAGAACTGTGAGAAAATAAATTCCTGCTGTTTTAAGGCATTTAATCTGGGGTATTGTGTTACGGCAGCCTGAGCAGCCTAATGCACCATCCTATGGCTCTAACTCCCACACCTAGGCTGGTGGACCACAAACTCAGGCCTCTTGTGTAGGCTCCAGTTACTCAGCTATCTCTTTACAAGTCTTGAATGACCAACCGGCAGGTTATACTCAACATATCCAAACATGGTCCATTTTCTCTCCCCTCACACCTGCCCTTCTAAATGTGTTACTTATATATGTGACTTACTCATCATCATTCATTCTGTCAGTTAAACAAGAAAGTTGGGAATTATTCTTTTTTTATAGATATGATGTCTGCCCCTTTTCTAAAATCCTTGAGGGCAAAAACTGTTTTTGGACCTATTTACTTCTAGAATGAGGTTCAATACCTAGCAGTTCATAGGCACTTAAAAAAGTAAATAAATAAATGATTAGGTACACTCTGCCACTTTGTCCACTATCACCTTATACCCTTGAGCCAGCCAGACGGACTCACTCGCCAGGTTCTGTTGGCCAATGGAAGCAAATTATATATCTTACTAGTGACCAAGCATCCTCCTCTACTTAACTCAGTCCAGAAATAGTCGAATCCCCCCAATCGTGTAACTTGAACTTTTGTAACTAGTTTTTGGTTTTGTGTTTCCCTTTGGACCTGCCAATGCCTTTTTTTGGTCTTGATTTCTCTAGCTTAACTTACACTCTCTAAGGACTCTATCTTTTCTGTTTTTGGCCTTGTGTGGAAATTCTTTCACTCTAACTTCTGGTCAGGAGACCCTAGCCAGTATCCTAGCCAAGATCACTCCAATCCTCTTTGAGATGGGGGGTAGGTAGGCTTATGTACATTTTTTAATAATAATAGCAGTGGTAGTTATTTATTGAGTATTTACTATGGGCTGGATTTGCCAGTAGTGCTAAGCATTTTACATTGAGCATCTTATTCATTTTTCACATTAATTCTATGAAGGAGAAAGTTATTATTTTCATTTTTGTCCATGAGGAAACTAAAGTTTAGGAAAAGTATCTAAGTTTTTCAAAGTCATACAGCTAGTAAATAACAGAACACAAATTGGAATCAAATCAAATATTATGCACTATGCTTTAAAACACAACTAAATGAGATTTTCCCATTGCCAATTTAGTAGCTCAAATTTGGGTATAAGACATGTAGTGTGAACCTAGCTCAGAGTTTATCCTATCAGTGCTGTGTAAGCTACCTGTATAATGGAGTCCATAGGTTGAATGCTCAACTGTTCTGCATTGGTCATTATAATAGACACATGGGTTAAGAGTAGAAGCAAAAAGAATCTTACTCTGGAAGTTCATGTGGAATACAATGTTTATTCCTTCAGAGAAATAGGATTAGAAGAGACTGTTTCTGTCACATATCAGAAGTGATTTAACAAACTTAATCACCCTTGGGCAAGGATAGTGCTTCCATTAATGTTTTTCAAGAGGAATGTCATGGGCTGAGTCTTCTATCCTAAGTGCAGCTGTGGAGCATATAAAATAATTTTCTTGCCATAAAAAGCACTGGTTTGTAATTGCAAATGTAATGGATTAACCAAATGCCACACATGTGACTCTTAAGGAGTCCATTTAAAATAATAACCTATTTAGGAATACTCACTTAAAGTGTATCCTCTCTAAGCTGCTCCTGGAGGCAGGATGCTTAAATTAGTTTAACAGGAGGGTTGTAAAAAGAAAAATTTACAAACTGCTAGTTTAATCACTTCATTTTATAGTTGGCTGTTCTTGCAAATGCATCAATGGTATTAGGTTACTTTTGTTCTTTACCCTAATGTATTTAATAAGAGGAATGAAATTATGTCTTAAATGGCTGCTCATTTCTCTTTGATCAAACATGGTAGGACTGTGTAGACTGGCTTCTCTGAAGGTAAGGGAATGACCTCAAAGGAAGTCAAAGGAATACTAGGGAGTGCTATGGGAAAGTTAATTTAGGGACCCCTAACAAAATTATTTTCCTTCTTATGTATTTGATGCCCTACTGTCAGCTTGCCTCTATTCTGTTAATGAGTCCTTTTCCTTTGCTCCTCTCTGTAGTCACCTATCTACCATCTTATTAGCAAATTTAAAAATATTACATTAACAATGAGTTGCTATGTGCACATATATGTTATTCAGTAAAGATCTTACAGAAACTTACAAACTAAATTATAACACATAAATGGGGATTTTAAATTTACCTTATGCACTTTTATTTACCTGAAATCTTATGTTATGGGCATATAGTCAATTAAACATATGCCTGTCTCCATGTAGCAGTCTTTCTATAGGGTGTATGCAAAATGGCTGATAGAAGCTATTCAAACACACAAATGCTATTTTGTATTAAAAAGTAAACATAAATTTAAGACCAATTAAATTATTTTAAGCATTTTTATCAAATAAAAGATTATTTAAAGATCCTTTAATTGCCAGAAGTTACTGTAGGACTTCTTGGCTTGGAATACATGAACCCTTCCATCTTCATTCCAAAGGGTCTGGGAACTTTGATGGGAAAAATACACAGCTGTTATTTATCATTATCTTAAATTATTAAAATTGAAAAGAAACTATAGCAGCATTAGCAGTTTCTATTGTTTTTTCACCTATAGAAATCATAAATATTTTCATATCACATTACAGTTCTGGCAAATATATTGAAATATTTTCAAACACTTATTATTTTGTAATTATGGTAGTTATTAAATGCACAACTTGGTCTTAATCCTATACAATAAAGAGGGAATATGCTAATTTGTCCGTTATGGTGTCCGAGTCACAACCAGTCAACGGGTTGCGCACACACAGGAGCTGGGGGGCGGGGGCGGGGACTTACGCCCCCAGCGGAGGCACACCCAGGCCTGCCCAGTGCTAACAACGTCCCACCCAGCGCTGAGGTGAACCTGCCTGCCTTGTCCCTGACCTGGGACGTGACCCTGCCTGCCTGTGTCCCCGCCCAGCGCCGGGGTTGAAGCTGCCTTTCAGACTATAACTTCAGCCATCGAAGATCAAACTGTACACCCCAAATGCTTTTTCTTGGATGGTCCAGGTTGTAGTGGAAAAACATATCTTTATAAAGTTTTAATACATTATATTAGAGGTCATGGTGGTACTGTTTTACCCACAGCGTCTATAGGAATTGCTGCAAATTTACCTCTCGGTGGAAGCACCTTTCATTCCCAATATAAATTATCAATTCCATTAAATGAAACTTCAATTTTTAGACTCAATATAAAGAATGAAGTTGTTAAATCCATTAAAAGGGCCAAACTTCTCATTATTGATGAATGCACCATGGCATCCAGTCATGCTATAAACGCCATAGACAGATTACTAAGAGAAATTATGAATTTGAAAGTTGCATCTGGTGGGAAAGTTCTCCTTCTCAGAGGGGATTTTCAATAATGTCTCAGTATTGTACTGCATGCTATGGGATTGGCCATACAAATGAGCTTAAAGTACTGTAGTGTTTGGGGATGTTTCAGAAAGTTGTCTCTTAAAACAAATATGAGGTCAGAGGATTCTGCTTATAGTGAATGGTTAGTAAAACTTGGAGATGGCAAACTTGATAGCAGTTTTCATTTAGGAATGGATATTATTGAAATCCCCTGTGAAATGATTTGTAACAGATCTATTATTGAAGCTACTTTTTGAAATAGTATATCTATAAATAACATTAAAAATATATCTAAACGTGCAATTCTTTGTCCAAAAAATGAGCACGTTCAAAAATTAAATAAAGAAATTTTGAATATACTCGATGGAGATTTTCACACATACTTGAGTGATGATTCCATTGATTCAACAGATGATGCTGAAAAGGAAAATTTTCCCATCAAATTTCTTAATAATATTACTCCTTTAGGAATGCTGTGTCATAAATTAAAATTGAAAGTAGGTGCAATCATCATGCTACTGAGAAATCTTAATAGTAAATGGGGTCTTTGTAATGGTACCAGATTT
>NW_005363247.1:300132-310941 GCF_000412655.1 Myotis brandtii | reverse complement strand
AAATTAGTCAAGCACTCTGAAAGTGTTTTTACTCTTAATGTGGTGTACAGGGAGATATTAGAATAAGTTTAATCACTTTATCAGTCATTGTTTGCATCACTGTTGTTTTTATATCATGTTTTTGTTGTTTTCATATCATGTTTTTGTTGTTTTCATATCATGTTTTTGTTGTTTTCATATCATGTTTTTGTTGTTTTCATATCATGTTTTTGTTGTTTTCATATCATGTTTTTGTTGTTTTCATATCATGTTTTTGTTGTTTTCATATCATGTTTTTGTTGTTTTCATATCATGTTTTTGTTGTTTTCATATCATGTTTTTGTTGTTTTCATATCATGTTTTTGTTGTTTTCATATCATGTTTTTGTTGTTTTTATATCATGCCTCTGTTATTGTTATATCATTTTGTTACTGTTTATTTATTAATAAATGTATATATTATTTCATATACATTTTACTATTTTCCTTTCATCTCTGACAATTCTTTTATACAGAAAGGGCAAATAGCAATATTAAAATATTTCCTCTAATTAATTCCCTTTTAATGTGCACAAATTTTGTAAACTGGGACACTAGTTATTAATAAGGAAGCACATATATTACAATTAGTATGAACCATATGAAATTTCAATATTTGTATATTTTTTACCTAAAAAATGACAGTTTTGCATGATGCAGCCTAATATAGTATAATTTTGTTTTTAAAGAACCTTTTGATAACTATATTTTAATAGAATTTTTATTTTATATGTTTTCTTTTATGCTTTAAAACTATTTTTCTGGCCGAAACCGGTTTGGCTCAGTGGATAGAGCGTCGGCCTGCGGATTGAAAGGTCCCAGGTTCGATTCCAGTCAAGGGCATGTACCTGGGTTGCGGGCACATCCCCAGTGGGAGATGTGCAGGAGGCAGCTGATCGATATTTCTCTCTCATCGATGTTTCTAACTCTCTATCTCTCTCCCTTCCTCTCTGTAAAAAAGCAATAAAATATATTTTAAAAAAACCACTATTTTTCTGAAAAGTGTTTCATAGGCATGTTAGACTGCTGAAAGGGTCTCTGGTACAAAGTTAATGAATACCAGAGGTTAAAGTTTCAGCTCTTGATTCACAAAGACATTAATTTGATTCCCAGTTTTATCACTTAATCGTTGTGTGACTTTGAGTAGTTTCTCTATGCCTCAGTTTCCTCAGGTGAGGCAAATGGTGAATATACAGTGATTTCCTCATAGAACTAAGGGAGATACTACATGTGAATTGGGATAATACTCAATAAACCTGTTACTCCTCCTCCTACTACTACTTCTATCAATCATATTCATTGATTTTCTTCTTGTTTTAAAAGTTCAATAAAGGTGTTGCATGTGTTTTGTGAGTGTGCCTGTGTGTGCATGTATGTATGTGTACTTAAATGTCGTTGTTTGAGTTGAATTGTGTTCCCCAAAGAAATATATTGAAGTCCTACTCCCCAGTATTTCAGAATGTGACCTTACTTGAAAATGGAGTCTTCACAGAGATAATCAGATTAAAATGAGGTCATTAGTGCAGGCCTTCATCCAACACAACTGGTGTCCTTTATCAGAACGGTTTCTGGGAAATGTGAACAGAGACAGACATGCACAAAGGAAAGAGAGTGTGAAGAGACACATGAGGAACAGCATGTGAAGACCAAGGTTTGGAGTGATGCATCTACAAGCCAAAGATTGCAGGCAAACACTAGAAGACATGAAGAGGCAAGACAGGATTCTCTGACAGGTTTCAGAGGGAGCATGATCCTGCCCACACCTTGATTTCAGACTTCTAGCTTTCAGAACTGAGACAATAAATTTCTATTGTTTTAAGTTACCCAGCTTGTGATACACTTTGTTACAGCAGCCCTAGGAAACCAGTAAAATAGCACTTTAAATTTTTCTACTTTTGTGTATATCTTAGTATACCTATTTTAAACCAATGCAGCTTCGTGTGTGTGTGTGTGTGTGTGTGTGTGTACTCATTTCTTTATTTGTATATGGATCCTTAAGGCTCATTTTAAATTTCCTAACATTAAGTAAAATTAACATTTAAAAATAGCTCATAAACAACCATGATTTTCAGAATCATTGAAGTGCAATAGGAACTGAATTATACTAATAAATAACCCTTAAAAGGGAACATATACTATACCAATGATATATTATTCTGTAACAGTGGAGAATTGTAACCCACCAAACCAATCTTTTGACAGCGTTTCTGTAAATGCTGACTCTGACTAGTATGTAGTTTATAGATAATAGCATGTTTTGTATAAGAACCCTAAGAACTGCCTGGTTGATGTGGCTCAGTGGCTAAGTATGGACTTATGAACCAGGAGGTCACGGTTCGATTCCCAGTCAGGGCACATACCTGGGTTGCAGGCTCAGTCCTCGTAGGGAACATGCAGTAGGCAGCCAATCAATGATTGTCTCTCATCATTGATGTTTCTATCTCTCTCTCTCCCTCTCCCTTCTTCTCTGAAATCAATAAAAATATATTTTAAAAAAAGAATCCTAGGAAATAACTGCAAAAGATACAGACTCTGACCTTCAGTCATCCCAATTTGGGAGATTAGCGGACCTTCAACCGTAAAACCAGGATAGTATAAAATCAGGATGATGCACACCAAACAATCACTTGACTAGTTTTGAGGTCCTTATCAGAATGCACTGTGCTGGCCTGCACAGAGAGAACTTTTCAACCCCTCTCCGTGATTTCTTTGTTCTGCTTTCCCTCTTCCTCTTTATAAAAATCTCTGCCTGCACTGCGATGTCCAGATGGGCTTTTTGATAAGAGTCCCCCATATTCTAAGGTGACTCATACTTGAATAAATCTCTACTTTTCATCTGTCTCAAGGCTTTGGCTTTCATGGTTATGGGCTACTGAACCCTGGTTTCAGTTACAATTCCTCATTGTTAGATCAACACACTAGCACTAATTTGTCATAAAACACTGCCCATTTTAAATGAGGACAATCATCATTTTAAATGAAGGTAAAAAGTGTCGTTTAAAGGCCTTGCCTAAAAAATAAGCTGAAGAATTAATTTCTCTCAGTTGTAAAAGAGTAGCACTGTGGTAAAATTGGTGTTTCACCTCCTAGAGGGTTGTATTCTCTGTGCTATTCTAAAAGTCAGAAGAAATTGTGGGAATTACTTGTCACCTGTCGTGCTCCTTAAACAAAAGCACCAGAACATAAAAAGAAAAACTTAAAAGAATTCTTCAATGTAAGCTTTTAAGAAAACAATCACATGCCCTGATATCTAAGATTTGCATTCATATGAAGAAATATATCTTATAGTCTCCTGAAATGTGAACATAATTACCAAGTTAATGCACAGTCAACTGTTAATGCATGATGATGTTAGCTGCAGGTGAGGGAAAAGCTTGTGCTGCCTGGGGCAGGATTTGAGTGCCCTTGAGTTTAGCGAGAAAAAAGTAGGCTATTCAAAACATTATTTCTTTTATATAGTACTGTGTACAGTGAGAGAATAGTTACATTTTTTCTTTTGCTTGGGATATAATGCTTTTCCTCTGAGCTTATTTTGATGTTGTTTGAATGTAAATGAAGACATATACAACACATTAAAAATTACATAATAGCACTTATATTGATATTTTTCATCCAATTTCAGTGCTAATAAGAATAAGATCCCTCTCACTGATGCTATGTGCTCTTGCCTTAGAGAGAAATCCATAAAGAAATAAAGAAAAGGTCATAAACTGCTGACAAAAAAATCAGTGGTTTCAATCTTCAGTCGCTTAAGAAGCTACAATATTTTAAAAATCTTATCATAGTGATAACTTCAAACTACTACCTTAAAAATTCTTTGGACTTCTGCTTACATCCAGGAATGATTAAATTCTAAAGGAATTGCCCCCCCCCCTTGCCCTAAACAATTACAAATCTGAGGGGAGCCAAACCGGTTTGGCTCAGTGGATAGAGCGTCGGCCTGTGGACTGAAGGGTCCTGGGTTCGATTCCGGTCAAGGGCATGTATCTTGGTTGCGGGCACATCCCCAGTAGTAGGTGTGCAGGAGGCAGCTGGTTGATGTTTCTCTCTCATCAATGTTTCTGACTCTCTATCCCTCTCCCTTCCTCTCTGTAAAAAATCATAAAATATATTTTAAAAAAATCTGAAGGGAAAAAATAAGAAGTAATTGTTTTCAAACATGGATTCTAAACATCATGGGGATGTGATTCTTGAGAGAAAGGAAAGCTGAACTCAGTGACTGCTGGACTCAGTTGTCTCAGACAGTTTTGGGGGCACGGGTAGAAGAGGCGACCCAAACAGCCTGTGCTCTTGCTGCATTGAAGAGGCAGAGATGAGAGTAGAGGAAAGCTTAGGCAGCTCAAATGTGTGGTTGAGTTCAACCAAGAGAGCTGCACAGAGAGGAGAGTCTGGAGATGGGGAGAGAATGTCTTTCCCAGTCGTGGGCTGATGGAGAATCTGCACATAGACAAGGTGGAACTCCTGGAGGAAAGAACCACGAGAGGGTGAAGGTCAAAATTTCCCCTAAGTCACCCAGAGCACAGCATAGTTTGTGTTCCTAAATGCTAGAGGGAGAAAGATCTCAAAATACAGGGATGTTGACTAGAGTCTTCAGAAGGCCTCACCTTAGTAGTGGGGTTCACATATCCCCAGAGTAAAGGCTGCTCTGAACCTTTTCTCTCAAAGCTTAAAAAGAAGGCTTAAGGATCAACATAATTCCAAGTAACTTAAATGTGTAGGGTAAGAGATATTCCTCTCCTCCACCCCATTCGCCTGCTCAGTTTTCCTATCCTACATCAAAATTCACTCAAAAATGTAAAATTCACATCTGCATCTAATTAAAAAGTACTAGGTTTACAAAGAAACAGAAAAATATCACTCCACTAGTGAGAAACAAAATCAATATCAATAGACAAATAACAGAGATTATGAAATTATCAAATTTCTTTAAACAGCAATTGTAAATACCATAAATATTAACATTGCCTTCATTATGTGGTCACCCAGGCCACCTTAATTTAAAACTGCCATATTCATCTCCTCCAACCCATTACCGTGCCTAGTTCCCCTATCCTACTTCAGCTGCTCTTCATAGCCCTTCATCTCCTAACACTATATGTAAAACTATTTTTTACTTATTAGATTTACTTAAAATCTATTAAATTTATTTATTTAATCCATCCATCCAACCATCCATCCACCATATACCTACCATCTGTTTCTTCCTCTAAAATGTAAGCTCTGTGGTAGCTGGAACCTTCATATTTTTTCCAATAAAGATATCTGTATTTCTATAAGTATTTTTAAAATATGTTTTTATTGATTTTTTAGAGCGAGAGAAAGGGAGAGGGAGAGAGAAATAGAAATATCAATGAGGAGAAACATTGATTGGCTGCCTCCTGCACACCCCCTACTGGTGATCAAGCCCACAACCTGGGCATGTACCTTGACCAGGAATCAAACCAGGACCCTCTCTCTAGAAATTAAGTCTAGGATTAACTCTAAGGCTACAAGCTCCAGGCTTCTCTAGATTATTTCCAGGTATGGGTGAGGGCATCTCTAAAATATTGCTGCCAGTCCACATATCTTGAATCTGCTCGTTTTACAATGAGAGCTCATTCAAATTCCCACTTACAAGCTACTCATTTCCCTATGGAAAGCCATTTTATACATTCACTAGTCTAATTATCAAATCTTGTGGTGTAGGGGAAAAACAAGGCAGAAGCATTTGTAGTGACAGCCTCTGGAGGGTAGGTTTTCTGATTAGAATTCTAGCTGACTGTGGCTAAGGTCTGATTAGAGTAAGTGACCACACACAGAATATAATTAAACTAACACACACGTCTCATTTTATGCTGAAATATTTTAAAGTACTATAGATAACATAATAAAAGCCAACAGATGGGTGTCTAAAATGAATAAAAGAACCAGAGATATGAGCATATTACTTAGAAAGTTGAATGTAAATATCATAAAAAAGAGCTGAAAGAGTTGGAAGTGATTAGCCCTAGAGACTGAGGGGTGGGTTCTGTGTGGAGAGGGCATTCATTTTAAGCCGTGGTATTCATTTTAAGCCTTTTGGTACCATTTACATAATTTTAAAGCCATACACATGCATTACTTTGCTAAGTGTAAAATTAACTCGAGTAAGATAAAAGGTGAGAAATAACAGCCGGGATAGCAATCCTTTCCTGGGCAATTGAGAAGAGCTTCTGCTCCCCTAAGTGGGAGGAAGGGATAAAAGCTTCTAGTCTCCCTTGTTTCAGAGAAACACTGAGTTATTCCTGGGAGCCACTGATGTATGCAGGCACTTTTGCTGTTCTCCTTTGAATAGAAGATAAAAGATAGACAAGATGGTAATAATAAAATTAAAATTGCACACTAAATGGAATATAGATGAAGTACTGAAAGGAATATGCTGTGCTTCAAAGCAACAAAACTGCACAAAGGGTTCAAGACCCTGATTTGAATTAAAATGAATAAAAGTAGTTAGAAAACTTTCTGCATTATACATGACCAGGTTGAGTGAGGATCTTTATAAGAACTCCAGGGACAGGATACAATTGAATCCAGGGCAACCCACAGTTACAGAACACACATTCTGCATTAGGCATTGTGCTAGCTGCTGCGAGAGCACAGTGATGAATAAGACAGCCCTTGTTGTGAAAATATTCATATCTGATGGGGAAAAACAAACTCAAGGCAGTCTGTTCATGGATATTATCCAAGATGTAGAGTACCACTGTAGTTCTCTAAACATGGCTTTTTATGTATGTGGCTTCTTACAGGTCGTTTCCTCTGCTAAGAAGGAGCAAATTCACTTTTATTATTATTTTTTAATATATTTTTATTGATTTCAGAGAGGAAGGGAGAGGGAGAGAGAGACAGAAACATCTACACTGGGGTTCGAGCCTATAACCCAGGCCTGTGCCCTGACCAGGAATCCTACGGTGACTTCCTGGTTCATAGGTCAACGTTCAACCACTGAGCCACTGTGGCCAGGCCTAACTCACTGTTAGAAGAGCTAACTTCCACTTACCTAAGTTCTTCAAGGCTTCACTCAAATTTTGCCCAGGCTGTGAAGCTTTCCAGGATGCCCCTCACTGATTTAGAACCTCCCTTCTCTCCCTCAGCCCTTGTCATGTCCTATTTCATCATTACACTTATCCAACTAAGCTTAACTGTTATCTTTCTAGACTATCTTATCCAAAAAGATTGCACATTTTTTTTGAGAATGAAGATCATTAGTACTTACCATTATTTAATAACAACATAATGCTAGGTACATAGGTGCTTGGTTAACATTTGCTGAGTCATTATGAGAAATCTATTCTGGGGGATATGGATGAAGACATCTGGTCTACACCTACACTGAAATTTGCAGTATAAATGGAAAGGCATTTACAGGCGGGTAAAGCAAGTGTAAAACACATTTTGGAGAAAGAGAGAGTTCAAAGATGGAATGTTTGAAATGCTGTGTGGTATTCAGAAGATTGCCCTTAATTCAGAATGCATGAAAAGAGGAAATATTGGAAATTCAATTGAAAAAATAGTTGGGGGTCATGTCACAAAAAGCCTTATGTTACAATTATATGGGCTTCATCCCATTATATGGGTCATGGGTTTAAGCAGCAAAGTAGCAAGATGTGTACCTTTTTTTCAGAAATGACAGTTTACTATTTCTTTTTTTGTGCACACTCATTGTGTAATTTCAAAACTACATAGAAAAATATAAAGAAAAAGTTATAAGGCCAGCGGGTATAGCTCAGTGGTTGAGTGTCTACCCATGAACCAGGAGGTCCCAGTCAGGGCACATACCTGGGTTGCGGGTTTGATCCCCAGTAGGGGGCTTGCAGGAGGCACCTGATCAATTGTTCTCTCTCATTGATGTTTCTATCTCTCTCTCCCTTTCCCTTAATCTCTCTGAAATCAATAAAAACATATTTTTAAAAAGAAGGAAATAAAAAAGTTAGAAGGAAGTATAAGGAAGTTTTAAAATGTTCATTATCTTGACATACCACCATTAAAATTTTGGTACCATCTTTTCATGCGTCTCTTTATACATATCCACACATTTTATGCAACACACATTATATGTAAACTAAATCATAATACATTTTTGTGTTAATATGTTTTATTCTCTCTCTTACTCTTTCTGTTTTAACTTATCTACTTAATCATAATACATTTTTGTGTTAATATGTTTTATTCTCTTACTCTTTCTGTTTTAACTTATCTACTTCTTTCCCCTTCTCCTTAATTCCCACATAATATTAATATGTTGTTACATGTTAATCATGTATACATATACTTTTTGCCATTTTTTGAGAAAAATAAGTTCATATCATATACTATTTTCTTCATTTAGCTTTTCCCTCCTGCCAGCTGGTACAAATTTTAGTCTTTTTAATGGCTGCATAATATCCTATTGTATGAATATATTAATTTATTCAACCATTTTCCTATTGATGGGCATTCAATGTGTCTCCAAATTTGGATACTGCTAACTATTGTGCAGTAAACTTCCTTGCAAGTCTAACTATATTGATTGGTGTTTTTAGAGTAAATTCCCAAGAGAAAAACTGATTGATTGAAGTGTAAGTTTATTTTTAATTGTAATAGATATTGCCAGACTTCTGTCTTGAAATGGCTGTAGTAATTCATCTTTACACCAGAAATATATGATTACTTTTTCCACATCTATTTGCAGCACATATCATTCTTTTCCAGTTTTTATCAATCTGTTAAATGAGAAATGCCATCTTATCATTCCTTCAATTTGCTTTTCACTGCTACTAGGATTAGGTATTGTTTTATCTATGCATTGAACAATTGAAATGTTCCATCTGTCAACTGCCTATTAATATAGCTTGCCTATTATCCTATAGAGCTCTTTTTAATCAATCTGTAAGAGCTCTTTTCTAAAGCAAGATATTAAAAATCCTTTGCCAACAGATATTTTAGAATAATTATGACAACTGGAAGATTGCCTGAGAGTGGGCATCACCAGAGGCAGATAAATTGGCTGAGAAGACTATTAAAACAAAGAACAAATGAGAGGTAATGAGCACCCAAACCAAGAAACTGGCAGTGCTCCCGGAGAGCAAGAGGATGGGGTGTGGGGATCCCCATTAGATTTCTCCTAATCCGAAGTCCCTAACAAAGAGCCCTTGCTTTGCACATGTCAGCATCTATCTCATTCTCAAGGACAGCACATGATATACATTGTGAAAGCCATGACTCCAATTAAGAGAACCAGAGGAAACTCCCTCCTCCAGTCCAAGTCTTCGTGTGAGAACCAAGTTCTTGGTTACAGGCACAAATTAAATACACTTGTGACTGTGCAACTGAAAGATGCCAAGTTATCCTTTGAACATCAGATTTCAAAATTATGCATTTTCAATAGTTTTCCTGTGAAGTACATTTTTATTATTTTTACTTCTTGATAAATGTTCCATTTTAGTATTACGTTCACAAATGAGCTTAGCTACCTGGGAGAACTAACTTATCGTCATGGGTTTCTAGTGAAATCCTAGGCACTCCTTTTTAGTTTACAGATTCTCCAATCCTTGTAATTGCCGTTGCCAACCTCATATGATAGCAGCAAGCAGTAACTAGAAGTTGTTAGCTCATATTTCTATGTACTGTTTTCTGTGTGACTTCACCCAGAAACAGAAATCTCTAAATGGCATTAAAATAAAGACATTTAGAAGAAAGACTATTAAAATTTCGGGACTTGGTGTATACAGTTATGTTCAATGAGCAAAGTTTTGAGGATAAATGAGTTTAAAAACACTTTGGGGTGCTTTAAAAGGAAGGTGCTGTGAAAATCCAAAGAATGGTTTATTTATATGATTTCAAACAGGATATCAGCATAATAAAAGTCTGGAAAATTTCAAGAAAATAATAACTACTTACTGATGTGCCAACTATACATACATACAAAGAATTTTATGTAGATTTTTAAGGGTAAATTTAACTACTATAATTCCAGGCATGAAGGATACCCATTATTTATTTTGTCTTATTTTATTATAAAAGAACATTTTGTAAGAAATTAATGTTTTCATGCAACTCTACTAATCTTAAAAATACTGAAGTGCCAACTATGGCCATTTAATCTTTTAATCCTCAGTTGAGGAAGCATCACAAAATGAGTATATTGCCTTAAATCACAGCACTAACAAGGAGGAAAGCTAGGACTTGCACCCAGGCAGACTTGATTTAGACTGTCTGCATGTGTCTACTCCTCTAGAACATCTGACAGGGGCCATGCTATTTCTGCTGTGGTGTCTTCTTTCTTTGATTAGCACTTTCCACTGGGCATGCACTAGTCCATCCACAGAGAGGCATCACCATATCTACCACAGATATGGTGGTAACATCACTTGAGTTTTTCAATGTCATATGACTTTAAACTAAGATTGCCATTTCCTTCAGAAATTCATGGAAGTAGGAAAGCGCTGTGCAGTGGATACCTCAGTGATATTCAGAGATGCTTTTGATATATAGTAAAAATGCAAATGAATATTAGTTCTCTCTTTATAGCTCTCCAGCTGTATTTATAGAGAATACTAGTGGCCTGGAGAACAAAATTCGTGCATGGGCGGGGGGTGGGGGGGGTTGTCCCTCAGCCTGGCCTGCACCCTCTCCAATCTGGGACCCCTCAGGGGATGTCCGGCTGCCGGTTTAGGCCCGATCCCATCGGCAGTCGGACACCCTCTTGCAATCCGGGACTGCTGGCTCCTAACTGCTCACCTTCCTGCCTGCTTGATCACCCCTAACCACTCTGCCTGCTGTCCTGATAACCCCT
>NW_005363247.1:296439-299950 GCF_000412655.1 Myotis brandtii | reverse complement strand
CTGTCTAAGGCAGTGATGGCGAACCTATGACACGCTTGTCAGAGGTGACACGCGAACTCATTTTTTTTGGTTGATTTTTCTTTGTTAAATGGCATTTAAATATATAAAATAAATATCAAAAATATAAGTCTTTGTTTTACTATGGTTGCAAATATCAAAAAATTTCTATATGTGACACGGCACCAGAGTTAAGTTAGGGTTTTTCAAAATGCTGACACGCCAAGCTCAAAAGGTTCGCCATCACTGGTATAGATGATTATTAACATTTATACTCATGATTTGCTGATTTATTGGTTTCCTTCACATGATGTGCTCTACACAGACGTTTCACAGATTTGTGAGACAGATGACACAAATAACCCTTATTCCCACTTTACCACACATGCGGCACTGAGGGGCCAGTTGCAGTTTTCAATATTCTATAACTTGAAAGTGATGGAGCTGTGTCTCCAACCCACATATATTGACCTAAGGCAGTGGTTGTCAACCTTCCTAATGCCGCGACCCTTTAATACAGTTCCTCATGTTGTGGTGACCCCCAACCATAAAATTATTTTCGTTCCTACTTCATAACTGTAATTTTGCTACTGTTGTGAATCGTAATGTAAATATCTGATATGCAGGATGTATTTTCAGTTACAAATTGAACATAATTAAAGCATAGTGATTAATCACAAAACAATATGTAATTATATATGTGTTTTCCGATGGTCTTAGGCGACCCCTGTGAAAGGGTGGTTCGACCCCCAAAGGGGTCTCGACCCACAGGTTGAGAACCGCTGACCTAAGGGCATTGTTCATAAGAGAATAGAACAGTAATTTGAGAAAAAATTGGTAGAAATAGATAGAAAATTTCTCTCTGCAGCAGTGCCAGCTCAAAGCAAAAAAAAAAAAAATCGCTCGTCTCCTAATGTTGATCTTGATTCTGGGTTGGGTTGCATAGGAAAGAATAACAGAAATCCAGTCAAGCTTCGACAAGCACATTTATTGTTTAGTAACAAAGCTGAAATCACTTTGTTCTAACAGTTGACTTTCCATTGAACTTTAAACAAAGTAAGCGATTACTTGGTTCATGTTATTTAGCAGAGTGAATGCTTGCTTAGTTTACTTTAAGCTTCCAGATTTGATCTGTCAAATTAGAAATGATAATTCCCCTAAGCAATTATGGCATTTGTCATTTGCTGCTCTATTGTATGTTTCTCTAAGCCCCAGATGAAAAAATAAATCTCTTTTGAGTGCTTCGTGTATAAACCATTTGGTAATAGCCAGAGCAGAAAGAACCGCTCAGCAGTGATGAGACCTGGCTAACAAAAGATTTTGGACTTCCTTTCCCGGTTTTCAGCCTAAAACTTTCCACAAAATGAAGTCCAGGTGGACCAGGAGCGAGTTAGATAAATGAGCACTAGATAAATGGTTAACTTCTGGCACATAGATTCTCATCTGTTGCATGATTCTACTCTTTCCAGAAAACCAAAAGATGTGTCTGCTTTTTGATTTGGGGAATTTATTATTTCTTCTCGTTTTGTGGAATAGTAAGTTGTTCTTTGGGGGATAAAATTTAAGTTCTCATCTAAAATTATGGTTTACCATTTTCCCTGACACCAATTATTTAATTCAAATTTCCTTTACTAAGTAAATAGTATAATGACTAGTTATCATTTTTAAAAATATATTTTGATTGATTTCAGAGAGGAAGGGAGAGGGCGAGAGAGATAGAAACATCAATGATGAAAGAGAATCATGATTAGCTGCCTCCTGCACATCCCCCACTGGTTATCGAGCCCACAACCCAGCATGTGCCCTTGATTGGAATCTAACCTGGGACCCTTCAGTCCACAGGCTGATGCTCTATCCGCTGAGCCCAACTGGCCGGGGCTGACTACTTATCTTTTGAATGATATTATGGGGGAGACCAAGATGAATTTATAAAGTTCATTTATCTTTTCCCTGAGATTTATAATCTCGTCAGTGTATAAATGACTGATATGGAAGACCAGGATAAAAAAAAAACACACCATGCTCTACCCCAAATAAAAACAAACGGAAACTTGACTATCAGAAGTGGACAGGAGGGATGATAGCATTTCAGTTCCTTCAACGATAAACCATTTTCTTCTTTGTGTACTTTGGTTGCTTCAAAGTACACATGGGTGACCGAGTAAAAATTGTTGAATAGAGATGTCATCTATAAAATAGTTAAAAAATGAGAGATGTCTACTAAAAATGATGGCATTAATTCTAAAATAGTTAACCTATAGCTCCTCTGTCTGTATTAAAATGGCAATATAGCCCTAACCGGTTTGGCTCAGTGGATAGAGCGTCGGCCTGCGGACTCAAGGGTCCCAGGTTCGATTCCGGTCAAGGGCATGTACCTTGGTTGCGGGCACATCCCCAGTAGGAGGTGTGCAGGAGGCAGCCGATCAATGTTTCTCTCTCATTGATGTTTCTAACTCTCTACCCTCTCCCTTCCTCTCTGTAAAAAATCAATAAAATATATTTAAAAAAAAATAAAATAAAATGGCAATATAAATTTTCTTATAGGTCCATTTCTTAACAAAACAAGGTCATATATTTTTTGAAAGAATGGAGTTTTTCTATTATCTATTAAAGAGGAATGGCATCTTTCTATTCCTTTTAAATTTATATCAAATTTTAAAGGTTAACATGCAAATAAAAAGACAAGAAAAAACTTCAGCCTTCTCTCCACTGGAATCTGTTACATGATTCGTCAATGGTCCATTTTAAATAACTCTGGGGTTTATGACAGAGTTAAGGTACATGTGAAAGGCTAGCAAATTTTACATTGAGTTAACACAGTTTGGTTTATAACAGATTCCTGTGCACAGAGTGAAGGGTAGAAGAAACTGTAATAGTACAGTAAACTACCCTAGGTCACTCCTAAAGGATTTCTCTACGAGGTGAAATGCTTCTATGGTGACTGTAACTAGAAGAGTTGTATCATTTCCTGTTAGTGTTTGTCTAGATTTTTATTTGCTTGTGAAGTCTAGGTTTATAGTATTTTGAGCAGGATATTAGACTGAAATTAGGTGGAATAACGTGTAGATAGTGAGCCTAACCTTGGCAGTTACCTTTTAGAATAAATCAAACCCCTCTTCCATATAATATCTCAAATTTCTGAGGGTAGCAGTCATATTTCCTCTGACATGATTGGTGTTCTCAACCATTCCTCAAGTGACATTATGTGAAGTTTCCTTTGCCGTTCTCCAGCTTATACAATTATTCTGGTAAGAACAAATTTCAATATAAAATATTATCACCAATATCATTCTAGAGTATTATACATGTCATCATGAGTATGACTTCAGATCACATTAGTTCCTTAGCTAACAATTCACATAGTTGAGTCATTGAGTTTGCAGTCAACTAATGCTATGATTCTTTTTTTAAAATCTTTCTTGTTGAAAGTATTACATATGTTCCCCATTGACCCTTTTAGCCTACCCCCACATGCTGCCTCAGCATTCACCACACTATTGTCTGTGTCCATGGG
>NW_005363247.1:278216-294283 GCF_000412655.1 Myotis brandtii | reverse complement strand
GAACCGGAGTTCAGAGCAGTCGGGAGCTTGTGACTCCCTCCCGATTCAAAAAGACAGCCGCGTCCTCAGGTGCCCGCCCCTTTCCGCGCGCGCCGGAGCCTCCGTACCTCTGCACTTTACTTTCGTAGCTCCTCTGAGTCTGTGTGCTCTTCTCTTTCCTTCTAGTTGTAGAATTTCCACTCAGCCAGCCTTCCTGTGGTTCTGGATGATAACCGTTCTGTCTTTTAGTTGTATTTTTGAAGTTGTTGTTGGAGGCAGCAATTTCGGGTGTTTTCCTATGCCGCCATCTTGGTTTCTCCTTATGTAAATTGTTGATTTAAATGTTAAATAGGACAGGGCTAGGTACTGTTACACAACATCTGATAACTGCCTCCAAATCATTATCATTTAATTAGTCAATATCTTAGTTAAAAGGGTTCAAACAGTTGCTAATATATTTTTAAAATACCCTAACAATGTATTGTGTGTTATCTTGTCTTATGCTTTGATCAATTCTAGCTACATCCTGCCTGCCACTTTTTCCTGATTAATAAGTCAAGTTACTTACTGAAGTTACAGCTTTAAAAAGATTTTGGTGACAAAAACAGGAAATAAGTTATACAAACTTATTTGGGTTAGCACTTTCATAACATTTGTTTTCATTTATTTCCTACTGGAAGCCCAAGTCCTTCTTAACTACAACAAAAAAAATTGCATTTAGAGTTAAATTTTATTTTATATATTAACAAAATCAAAGACCTGACGGTTCCATTTTCAATCATGGTTGCATTTATTAAATGTTACTTATGGGGGGGGGGAGGTTGGGGGTTAATGGGGAGGAATGAGGACACATTTGTAATACATTAACTAATAAAAAAAATGTTACTTATTTATATGAGGATTGATGAGTTTCTGGTTATTAAAGATTGTGTATCTTCCTAATATAAGGGTACTAATTATTTTGTAGTATTAATATTCCTTCACTTCTCCTAAATTAAAATTTCTTTTGCTAGGCATGATAAGAACTTATCTTTTTGACCTGATTATTGTTTCATTTCTTAGTCATAACTTGAATTATCTAAAATATTAGAAAAGTTGTTAATAAATGACTGGGTTTATATGTCTGGTGATACTTCTACTATTCTCTCCTAAGACATTAGCTCAAAGCAGGACCATTGTCCTAAGTACAGTTCTGAAAGTACATCAGGGTTTTGCTGGCCTCACTGTCATTTCTGCAATCAGTAATTTTTTCCACTCAAAACTGACACCCCTATGTTTTGATATTTTTAAATGGCATAACATTTATAATGAGTTCTTAAGAATTTACATCCACGTGACTAAAGATATAATTGTATATACCAAATATATAAAGGAGGGATCCATATATACTATCTGATATTTAACAACATTGACTTATAATGAATAAAAGTGATGTCAACTGTTAGCTTTTTTGAGTATTTAATTTATAATTATTATTAAACAATTATATAACCAAATATAAATTATATATTATTATATTATTAAATTACTGTACTGTATTATTAAATAGCAAATAGTTATATAGTAAATGGGATGAAAGACACAAATACTGTCATTAATAAAGTGTTAATTTTATTAAAATATAAGATTATAATGAAAATTAACAACATTAACTCTTACTAAATGATTTAGTTTGCTCTGTCACCATTCTCAGAACAAACAGCTTTAAGTACCAGATGTTTAATACAGAGCATATGAAAGCCTGGCATAATTTAAATAACCAGGCAACCATCATTTCTACCAAGAGTTATCTCTGTCTCTAAACTAGGTCTTGCCTTGTGATTAACCCTGGGTCAATCTGCTAGAGTAAGCAACCTAATGAATAATTTAGAAAGAAGATTATTTGATCCCTATGTACTATAATGGGCCGCAATGGGGGACAGGACAGATAGAAAATATGGAAAGAAAATAGTCAAGATCTAAGGCAGTGGTTCTCAACTGGGAGAGAATTTTTTTCCTTAGGATACATTTTTGATGTGATAACTTGAGAGGTGCAACTGGGATCCAGTGGGTGAAGGCCAGGAAAGCTGCTCAACATCCTAGAGTGCCCAGGACAACGATGATTTTGAATCAGTTTTAAATTTTACAGCTAAATTTTCATTTTGCTTTTTAAATCCTAACGGCATAGTACCTTGAATAAAGTGAATGCACTTGATATTGAAAATCATGGGACTGCCCATGAGATTAGACTACCATGACTTTGAACTTCCATTTCTTCTTACACTGTAAACAGCCTCATGAGCAGAAATTGGTCTTTATTGCACCAGCATACTTCTGGTGAACCCCCCAAAAGGTCATAAACAAATGACAAATACACTCCTCCATAATCTCCTAATAACACAATTACTGTCAGGAAAAGCAGTAAAACATACGGTTTGTAAAATGAAATGGATGACTATGTTTAAATACTAGATTGACTACATAATGCATTAAGCTGTGTTTATACATATTGTTCTTCAGAGATGGATTGTTTTTTCTACCATTTAAAGAGATTTCCTACAAAAAGATCCCCACTTCTAAAGTGTTTATAAAATAATATCCTCAAATATATCTGAGAAAGACTTGGATAATTGCCATGAAAACAATGGATTTTTATATCATTCTTTCAAATGTTTGAGAAAAAGGGTTTTTTAAAGGCCACTGTTTCAGTGAGTCCGTTCTTTCTTCTTGTTTTATACTCAAGTTTGTATCATCTGCTTTTGGTAAAGAATAAATACAGGCAAAAGTAGGTTTACCGTTGCATTGTGACATTCTTTGAGTTAATAAAAGCTATTGTAATAATCATAACCCGCATGTCTTTTTACATATGAATAATTGTAAACCTACTTTTGCCAAGCTCTGTATTCAGTGATTACACAACGAATGTTACTCTAAGTAGAAAACAAAGCATGTAAGTAGGTAAAGTGAATAAAATTTTATCGATATTAGATCTTATCTTTTCAAAATACTTTAATAGGACTATTTCTATAATAACTCATTTACTGCCCCTGGTTGAATGCCTTGCACCTGGACAGAACAACAGCACCCAAGGGAGACTGAGGATGAATTGAGGAACATGAAGCCAGAAACAAGAAAAAAGAAGATAAATTCTCATCTCCTTCTGTACACAGGCTGTTAGCACACCTATATTTTTTTGTGCAAAATAGAGACTCCAAAAAGCAGCTTGAAGCTACTGGGGTTTCAGGAAGGTAGATTCTATGGTGAAGGAAATCAAGGAGAGTTTTAATTTCTTTCCCTGTGTCCCTCTGGGGGCTAAGAGACAAATAAGCAAAATCTATTTTAACTGTCTTAACGAAGTAAAAGAACTTGGGACATTTAACATTCATATTTTGCTATAGTTTTTATGGTATAAATATTTATACTGTGGCTCACTGATTGGAAAGGGATAAAAAAAATCATTGTTTAAAGACAATTAAGGAGTCAGAGCTATGCCAGGAATATACTTTTACACATTCATTCTTTTAACTAGTATATGTTGCGAACACAATATATGTTGTGCAAGTGATACAAAATACACCAATTAAGATGTTAAGCACACCTTAATTCATGTTTCCAGGGATTAATAAGTGACAATATTAAAGAGGCTCTGAATCTGAACACATGGGGTTAAATTTTAATAGAAGAGACCCAGGTTAGAGAGAAGGAATGCTCTCCTATGTGGAAAGACACCGTGCTGTTATGAAGGTACTTTTCCTGTTTCAAATCCACTGTTCTCAGAGTTGGATTTTAGGGCTGGGACTCAGCATTTGCCACACCGACAGCTGTGTAAGGGGCTCTAGAGGGAACCTGGGAGGCTGGAGTGTTAGGGAGGGAGTATACCTGGCTGGGTCTTTGCAGTCTTGCTCTTTTCTTCCCATTTCCTGTGTGTCACCTCAGGCACACTTCTTCACTCTGGCGGCAGCAATTTCGAGCTTCTGTCCCCCACCCCCGCCACACACACTTTAAAAAGCCAGCTTCAGGTCTCCCCCCAGAGTCATCAGCACTAGTTGGCAACACTCAGAGATTTGAGCTTTAGATTTTAAAAATTCCTATTTCTTCTTCCCTTAGCTGTACAGGGGTAGCTGGTTCCTATATAGTTTCTACTTTCATATGTTAGTCTTGTCTTGTCTGTCTTTTCATTTTAAATACTTAGTTCAAACTTATTTATATTAAATTTTTCCTGTTAAAATAACAAGTGGTTTCTGATTGGACCCCAACTGACAGAGAGATTGAATACTTGACAGAGAGCATGTTGTACTGATTTACATTAAGGCTTTAATAATAGTCATAATCAGGATCCTGACAACCCAGCCTGCAGTTTGTAATATTCAGGGCAGAGCACCAGAGTTCTCCTGGTTCATGAAATTTTGGTAGCAGTTATTTGTGGTGTATTATTTAAATACACATACTTGTCTTACCAGTAAATGCATTCATGGAAAACATTCAGAATAGTACCTGGCACATAAAGGACTGGACTCTGTGTACACACACACACACACACACACACACACACACACACTTAATGAAATAAGATCAAATAAGAGATAAAATATTACTGTTCTGCAAGTAGGTAGGTACGTGCTGTAAAAATACATTGCAATCCTATCTTTGCCACACTTTGTCTCCCAGCACTCAGTCAACAACAAATACTCATTGTTACAGGGCTCTGCTTTCATGGTTCTCATGGGGAGACGTCTCTGTAGCTAATGAGCACGCTTCATGTCTCACATCTTCACTGCTGCCCACAGTTTACAGTATTAAATAGTGGTATGACTGTCAACGCCATGCTCATCTAACCTGCAATGACCTAGTGTAAGCAGACTCTGAATATTTTTATTTGTATCTCATTAGGGAGAAAGGGTAGTAATTTACCATTTACCTGATTTGATCCCTACAAAGTAATCATGTTTCACATTTCTGAATTTTTTTGAAATGCAAAACCTGCTCTTAGCCCACCATAACTCACTGGATATTTTATCTAATTAAAATTTTTAAAAGTCAACATTGTTTTCTGGGATGATATGTGGGATGAGTGGCTTTAAAATTTTTTTTAATAACTCAGAGAAGATATTTACATTCTCTTTCAAAACATAGAACACCTGAATGTTTGGTATACTTCCGTATGAGATTGGTATTTTTGTACTTTTTTCCCTGGGATCATAGGAGAACTTTGTCCTAGGAGACAAGTGATCATTTCTGTTACTTTTGTAGATTTGTCTGTGGGTATTGTGCATGAATGTGCTATTAAACATATTCTGGGCAAAAGTGATTCCCTTAACTGTCCATTCAAAAATATAATTTTACCATAAATAATGCTACTATTTTTCAATGCTTAGTTGATATGTATTTGCTTAACTTGTATCCATAGTGCACAACATTTTTCCCCAGAGAAAGTTTCTGAATCCTATAACATTCACCTCTCCCTTCACATCTAGATCAAGTTAGAGTCAGCTGGATTTCCAATATGTTTTGAGTGTTTGAGACAGCCATCATGAAACTCTAAAATCAAGGATTCCTAATCAACCCCATGTTGTATTTATTACATCCCTTACAACTGTAATTTTTTTCTAGGATTCCATTAAGTATCAGAACATAAACATTACTGGAAAAATAGAGTTTATGCTCCCTGCTGTGTGATCTCTGTCAGCTATTGACATTTTTCTCAGTTGTTTAGTTACATGAAAATAGTTTCTTCCAATGAGCAGACAGATGTGTACAGATGCACCAAATCCTTGGACAATCACCCTGTAGATAAATTGATTTCCATGAACATTACAGCAAGTTATAGGTGTATTTTGATCTATTTTTAAAGTTGATTTAGAATTCACTATAATAAGGTATGCTCTGATTCTCCCAGTAAGCCCAGAAGTTCTACAGACTACTTTAAAATGCCAAGAACTGCACACCAAAGACCTTCATAGATATTTTCTGGACTCTTATTTTAAACACAAAAGGAAAAGAAAAAAGCCATCTAATTGATATTAAAAATGGAATCTAATATTTCTTCTTCTAAATGAAACAAAGTTAATGGATTTTTCATGTGAGTTTGGTAAAAACTATTCTGAGCAAGACAAGTTTCTTAATTTGTTTGTAGAAAAATAATCATTTTAATTATTATTCTCTGAGTTTAGGGCTGTGACATTTAGCTAAGGACCACTTTTATTTTAATTATGTATCCTGATCTTGAAATAATTTTCATCATTTCTTTTGAATTCTACATTACAACTTATTATATATTTTTTTCTTTTCTGTAAACCCAAGCCAACATTTTCTATGGAATTTTATTTATATTATTTTTTAAAAATATATTTTCATTGATTTCAGAGAAGAGGGAAGAGGGAGAGAGAGATAGAAACATCAGGGATGAGAGAGAATCATTGATCGGCTGCTTCCTGCACACACCCCCCCCACTGGGGATGGAGCCTGTAACCGGGGCATGTACCCTTGACCAGAACCTAACCCTGGACCCTTCAGTCGCAGGCCGACACTATCCACTGAGCCAAACCAGCTATGGCTTCTGTGGAATTTTACAGAAGAGGAATTAGAAACTATGGTATGATAACAATGAAATGATGGTAATTTTTATAAACAACAAAGACTAAATACCATGAATCAACTGTGATTGTGTTTTAATGAAACCTTATGTTCTTCCAAGTCACCATTGATGATCATATGTTGTGCTCTCCCAAGTCCCAGTGAAATTCTGCATCCTCTCTGCCACTATTTCTCTAGCTGTTACCCACTTAGATGAGTTCTTTAGATTAGCTAGTTAACCACCTCCTTTAGAGGATGAAATATAGGGTGGATCCTCTTCCATATACTAGTACTTGGGAGTTTGGGGGAAGGGAGGCTGCAGTAAGAAAGTCCAGCTGTGTGGCAGAAGGAACTTTTAGGGCATGAAGCAAGAGTTGTGACTGGCCTGGGAGACTTAGCCACATCAATCTTCACTGACCTCACAACTTTGCTTGGTGCCAGTAAAACACAGGATACAGAGGACACGTTTTTAACCTACATTGTAAACATCCTATGACTCTTGCCCAACAATTAGAAAAGCAAAGAATATAAAGAATCCACTTTATGCACAGCACTTAGGTGCCCTTGTTCCTTTTGGAGGAAGGAACAAAGAGAAGCCAACTGAAAGCAGAAAAAAAAGTGAAGAAGAACTAAGAGGTTGTTAGTTACAGAATAACAGTATTTTCTTAAGCCAAAAACTGTAGAAAACTTTGGCACAATAATTGGAGTTGGTTTATACAACCAGTCTGGTAAAATTTAGGAGAACCAGGTAAATTTACCAAATATTCCACTGTAACATAATGTCCATTATTAACTATTTTTCGTACTCTGCATGTGTCTGTGAGAGGAAACCATGTGCTCCAATAAAAGTAATTTATGAATTAGTTATAATGGTATCCAAAGCCCAGAGAAATTACTTAAAAGTATAAAACATCTTTCGGATATTAAAAGACAGAATAGTCCATTTTTTAGCTATTTTGTATACGTGAATGAATAAAATGTTCAAATGAAGTAATCAGTTTTGCTCACATTTTGTATGTGAGAAACCACTAGGTGACAGTGTGACTTCAGAACAAAATGAGCTCACCTTTTCTGAGTTCACATTAACACTAAGATTTGAAAATTTAGCATTTAGGTTTAAGCTGCCATTTATTTTTGGCGATAACAAAAACAACTACTAATAGAGCTGCTTCCAGGCTTTAAAAAAATCAGATTAAAAGGTTAAAATATTTGCCATTATCCCAGTTTACTCAAATTTATCTTTCCATACTGTGACAGGATTTTCAGTAATAGATGCTTTTTATTATGCAGCAGAAAATCTGTGTATGGTCTTCATTATATAAGATGCTATTGTTGGTTTCTAGATTGTTCTAGCTGGTTCCTCATTCAGTTTTTATAGTGCATGTTTGTTCCTTGCCTGTCTAAATTCTTACAAAGCAGAGTAGCATTTTCCATTTATTTATTTTACAGAAAACAAAGAATACATTATTTTTGTTCAATTATCTGTACAGAGTAATCTTAGCAGTTTTTCTCCATCATTGAAAGATGTCTTAATAGTTAATAGCTAATATAAGCCTCCATGCACAAATTCCAGAGACCCATTCAACAATTCTGCTGAAGTTTTTCCAGAGCATTTGAACTATGGTTTAAATCATGGAAATACTGTCTATGTTAAAGCAGTCAGAGACATGCCCGTCATAAAGAATTTAACTGGCCTTTGTCCCTGGATCCCAGGAAGAATTTCCCGAGTGATTAGATTGTCTTCATTATTCCTGGTGTCCTCCTAGGACAACACCTGATATTTTATGCTAATAAGTTGACTCATGGAGAGCCCCTCCCCTGTTGGTACTAACATGTTATTGTTGCTGATGGATGACTCAGAATGAGGGGCAGGCCATGTCAGAAAGATAAACCAGATCAGATGGTTGGGGCATTGTACCATCTGATATCAACCTGTGGGGAGGGAAAGAGGGCAGCAGATTGAGTTGAACCACATGGCCAATGATTCAATTAATGGTGCCTACATAAAGAACCCAGTGAAAACCAAACGAGGAAGCTCAGGTGAACTCCCCCGGTTGGCTATCCTCTGAGGGTTGTGTCCATCGATGTGCTGGGAGACTGATGCTTTCTGAGGACAGGCACTTCATGTTGGGAACCCCCTAAGACCTCACCCTATGTGTCTCTCTTTTTGGCTGGTTCTGATTTATATCCTTTGCTATAGTAAAATGAAGCTACAAATATAGCATTTTCCTGAATTCTGTGATCCATTTTAGCCAATTATCAAACCTGAGAAGGTGGTGAGAACTCCCAAATTTATATCTAGCTGGTCAGAATTAAGGGTAGCTGACAGGCACCTCCCCTCCAAACTTGTGGCTGGTTTCTGAAGTGAGGGAAACCTTGTGGAGGGCTATCCCTTTAACCTTGAGTTTGGCAAGCTCATTGCAACATATCAGACAAAAAGCCCATATTCAAGTTAGTTTAACCTACTTTGATAGATATTTGGATTTTTCTTAAAATCAGCATATACTTCTCCATACTTCCCTTAGGTATTAGTGACACTTGCCTATGAATACCTATTTTAAATTAAGCATTGAGTCAGCTCTTTTTTCTCCCAGAACAGTAATTTATGACTTATATGAGTATGTGAAAATAATAGTTTGAAGATTGTGACCTCTTTTGGGTGTAGAAGATTCTTATGAGGAGTAACTGCTCTGTAGCATCTTCCTTTTCAAATCTGAGCTGCTCATTTTCCTGTTCTGCCTCTAGGAGACAATTTTTTGCCAGAAAGGCAATAAATGGCGAGAAATTAGGTATCTGAGGCTAGTGTTAGAAGTCAGTTGTTATCCCAGTGTGAATGAGGGAACCCAAGATAATCTTCAAGCAAGGGCACAAAAAGGATGCCATTTTAAGGCTATACCTAACCTGAAGATAGTGAACATTTTACTTTTTAAACTTTCAATTCAACTTTGACTATTTTTGTCACTCTTTCTATTAGCATCTTGATTTCCTGTATGAGAGTATTTCTCCACTGGAGGTAGACTTGACAGAGGCAGCGCCCATCCCCACAGTCTCTTTCATTGCTATGAGAAGTCAGAAAGGCAGATATGTGACTTAAATTCTGCCAGTTGAGAGCTTTGATTTCTCAATAGGTGACATAGGAATAGTTAAAAGTCAGTCAGTTTTATGTAGGCCAAAGTGTTCCTCTCTCTCAGACTCTGAATTGCTCTAATCTTCCCAATACTCTATTTTTTTCCTTAGGTAGGCAGTCAGATTTTGTTACCTATAATTAAGAATCCTGACTTACCAGAGTGACATATTCAGAAAGTGACTTATAATTATGTTTAAAGTAAGAAAATTTCCTAAAATAAAATATAGTCTACCAGTAATGGCTCTAACCATAATTATGTCCGTAAGCACCAGGCTATGGATAAAAACAATTAGAGTATGTTATGTTATGTTATAAAGCAAGAACTGCTTCAGACATTTAGAAGATATACAGTCTGACCCATGACATGGCATTGAATAGAGGCAGGAATGACACAAGAGTCAAAGAGTGAATGTAGAGTAATGGGGAAAATGCAATAATTAGGTTCTAAGATATTTCAGCCTGAAGAGGAAAAAGTGAGGGTTAAATCAAAATATGTGTAAGTATATGAAAACATTATGTTATAACTCAAAAACATTCACTAAATATCTAACACATGTCCTAACACTATGAAATTGCTTTTTTTCCTCTTAAAAATATACGAGGTTAGAAATAAGAAATCACATCCTAAAAAAAATCTATTTGAGAAGAAATTTTTAAGGGCAGAGGGTGGGACATGTACAGAAAATAATTTTTTTAAACTCTGGAATGGTTTAGATATAAGGCTAAATTAGGAAACCCTGGTCTTCTGAATTCTGTATAACAAGCAAATATTGCTAAAATATAAATTGTTTCAAAGGAATGCCTACTGTTTACAACATTACCACTAAACATATGGTAAGAGGAACAGTAACACCAACACCTTGGATCTTGTTAGAAATGCAGAGTCTCAGGCCACGCTCCAGATCTATTGACCCAGAATCTGCATTTTAACAATATTCCAAAGTGATCTGTTTGAGAAGGACTAGTATAGAGCACAGAGCAAATATTTTACTGAGCCCAAATCTCCTGCTTCCTAAGCCACTTTTTATGTCAATTAGGCATCTTTTGAACATGAATTAAATTGTGTAGTTCACTAGCATTTGCTTAATGTAGTGAAGTTCTAGATTGAAAGAATTAATTATACTGACAAATTATACTCCAGGTTGAAGCTATGTGGTCACTTGAATTAATCTTCAGACTCAAATCTTGACAATCAAAATAATTTTAGTGACATTAACCTTCTAATTTGCGTGATCATGGTGCAGAAAGTTAGAAGAAGAAGAATTAGAATGCCTTAATTTAAATAAAAAGGTTGTATTAAGCTATAAGAAGTGAGTCCCCTGCAATAATACAGGGCAAATGTTATTTTAATTATACTTTTAATAATGTAATTTTGAAAATGTTAAAAGAAGTACCTAATATATATGGGATACACACACATACACGCATATAGTTATATAGATAGATCTATTTATCTCTACATTCAAAATACATACCCTTGTCTGGTCCTCTCCTCACTGTATGTGCAAGGTGATAGAATCTGGTGAAAATGATGTACATACAAGACTGAGTTGTGAAAAACATCGGCACCTCTGATATGCCCCCTTGGATCACTTGCTCAGGGGGAATCCAGCCACTAAGTAATGAGAACACTCACACAGCTCTATGAAGAGGTCTCTGTGGTAAGATCTGAGGCCTCCTGTGAACAGCCAGCAGCACCCTCCCAGCCACTTCAGTGAACCATCTGAGAAGCAGGCATCCCCAGCATGAGACCCCCAGACAGAATCATCCAGCAAAACACATTTTCTTGACTCTATAGATAGAAAGCGAATAATAGGTGATACTTTTTGAGGCAATTGTTATGCAGAAACAATTAATGCTAGATATAGATTTACTTGATCTGGGATTGGTATTATTTCATTGTATCCTATAAGCTCACTCTGTGTTGCAAGTTTTAAAATGATCATCTCTAGTAACATTTTTAGAGATCATCTAATGCAGCACCGTATTTCCAGAAAAGCCTCATTTAAACCATTCAAGAGAAGTTAAAACAATGTATCTCAAGGTTGAGGAAGATATGTTTAGAAGTTGCTATGAAGAGCATCATGGAAAAAATCAACAACACTATTTGGTCAGCCATAAATGTGTGATAGTAAAATAGAGAAATAATTATTTTTTATGTAAGCCTTAGTCTTAAGGGCCAAAAATTGAGTGAAGGCTCAAACTCACTTCTCTGTTTCATTTCATTATTTTGGGTGACTTCTTTTAAAAAAATGCACACATCTTCACCTGATTATTTTTCTCAATATAGTTTAATTGTATAAATAATAGTTATTATATAATAAGGAAAGACATATTCCTAATAAAAAAAATAAAGAGGTGTTAGAGATTGAGTAAAAACCAAGGTAAGAGTGTATATATATATATGTTTAGGTTAACAAATTCTAGGCTTCTGTAGCCAGGGGTTCTGTCTAACTGTTGCTAGGAAGATGTGGGAAGTAGCCTTTATTGGGTGGGAGAACTCAGTAATTCACTCATCTTGACAAAAGCTACAGAAATAACTCACCTCACTCTTTCAAGGTAAACAAGACATAATCAAAGTCTGTTCAAGTTAATCTAATGGAGAGTAATTCTACAAGACCAATATAAATCGTTGACAATCTCACATAACATGGACACATTACCACAATATAATAAAGGAAGAAAGCATCATAAGAGGCCAATAAAAGATAGTTGAAACTATGTAATTGTAGGTCAAGTGTGGACTTCGAGTCCTTGTAGATTGACAACGAATAATAGCAACAAATAATAATGAATAATTTCACCATAGGAAGTCTCATTTCTCACCAACCAATGTGGGATTAGAAGAGAACAGAATTCACAGAGGATGAATAGGAAAGGAGAGAAATCTTGGCCAGAATAGAGACAGTTCTCTTAGGCCATTCAACAACAGCTTCATCAGTTCTTAATAAAGAATAAATCATAAGCATAACCAATGGACAGAGACACCAGGGAAATAAAGAATAAATCAAAAACAGATCTCTACTATTTTAAATTTATAGTTTATAAATATAACTTTTTCAAGTTAACTATGTAATATGACATATAAATAGCACTCCAATTGCTTATGGTCAGTCCATTGATTCTCGATTAAGTCCTTTGTTGTCTTATATAAGTCTCAAGCTTAAGAGCCCCAATATAATGGAAAGCAATATACTGCAGCAAGTTTTGGCACCCATAAAATTCATGGGTATACAGTCTACATTTTGGCATCTGTCTGCACATCTGGGCATTAAATATCACATAGACAATAAAAAATATGGGCTCAATAAAATTATAACCATCAGATTATGTAAATACGTATTTTGCTTTATTAGAATTTAACAGACAATTCAAGGAAAGAACAAAATTTTGAATGTTTAATTATCCAGCTTAAGTTATCTTCTAAATTCACTATAAACATTTTTCTCCATTACAAGGGAGACTGTACAAATCTTAATTAATCAACATGTGCAGGTAGCGCTAGATGTATACCATCTTAGAAAGACCTACCACTGCAGTGAAAGTACTGCTGCCTCTCAAATTTCTATAAAGGTAGGAGAAAACTTGATTCTTCTAACTTGTTATTTGGGAAAAAGTAGCAGCTATCTGTAAAGAATTGCCAAAAGAGAGGCTCATTTTTCATAACTGCTTTATATTTATGATCATGATCCTTCTCTTGCAAAGACATCACTTTCCAGTCAGAGCAATGAGCCTCCTTCATCCCCTAAGGCCTCCCAGTAATGATCTTCCTCATCTATTTTTAGTGAAGCTATAGGCCGTGGACCAAAGGTGAGAAGCTGGGTTCTTTTTTTCTGATACTGTGGCAGATTCGCCAAGAATCCTGACAGCAAATTTTTCCTTCCTGACTATCTGTTTTCTTAAATTCCAAGTAAAGATATTTTCATTATTTTCCTCTTTCCAGCAGAATATAGCTGGAAAAGATCTGTGAGCTTCTTGGGAAAACATATCCCATAAATATCAGGTACTATTTTATTTTTCACTGGGTTAATTCTCATTTAAGGGGGGAAATCCAGATTCATGAGCAAATAAGGCGGCAGTTTCAAGAGTAATATGGTAAATGTTTTAGGAGAATACACTGCTCAATCTGATCTCTAAGGCTTTAGTAGGAATAAATAGAAAAACTCAGCAGGTGACCTACCACAAAACTATTTGCTGGGTGTGCATACTCGAGTCATATATTGGGGTTCAGGAACCTAGACTGGGAGGAAAGGTGTGAATCTAAGAGATGAAAAAAGCTTGGAATAAAGTGATCGTAGAAAGAATAAAGGGAAGAAGTACATTCCCCAGACCTAAGGGCAACTTGAAATATTACACCTTTATTTCAGGGAAGGCTGATTGGTACTATTCATTGTATCCATAGTCAATTTTTTGGCTAAAAGCCTAGAAGAAAGCAGCTGCCTGCCCCCTTTTGCCAAATCTACTGGAATGAGAAATTTTCAAGGTCTGCTTTTCATGGGGTTTTGAGGAGGATTTTATTCTGCTTCCATTGTATGTGTTGCATCCATCATTTCCTTTCTATTTCAACTTCTATAGTTCAGTATTATACCTCCTCATAATTTGTACTACTAAATCCAACATTCTGCCCTCTCAAACCCATTTAATACATTGTGACCAACATAATTCCAATATTATGACTTTTTTCACAGAAATCTTTCAATGACTCCCTCATGTTATACTAAAGTGCAAGTTCCCTGCTTGCACATCCAAAACCCACTACAGTTTGTTTGTAACTTACCTCTTTTTCACCTCCCACATTTTCTTATCATCAGATCTAAGGTCTGGTAGTGCTGGCTTACTCCCATGCCCTGACTAGGCTTGTGCCTTACTTAGTCTGGACTTTGCCTATACCTTTCTCTTAGACTAGCATGTTTCTCTGATCCTTTAACTCTGGCACTAATTAGTTTTGGGGCCTTGAAAAAAATCAGTTGTGGGTATTTCCTCATCTCTATAATTAAGACTATTGGTGAAGGAAGATTATTTGACTTTGGGTGGCGGGCATGCAATGCAATATACAGATCATGTATTCATAGAAATGTATGCTTGACACCTATATAATCTTATTAATCAATGCCACCCCAATATATTTAATTAAAAATGTATAAAAAATACAAAATAATAAAATCATTAATTGTCAGAAAAAAAGAGTATTGGGCTGAATCATTCTGGCTCTAAAAATTCTAAAATTCAGTTATCTATGAGACAGCCTTCCTCAACTTTACTGCTATGTGTAAAATAAATAGCTTTGACAATTTCTACCATGAAATGTTTAACTTTCACTTGAAGGTCTTACTGGCATTTTGTGAGGCTTGTGGTTTGGATGCAAAGAGAAAATGAAGCGTAAAGAAGATTCCTAGGCACCAAGTGTAATAGAAAACTGCAACAAAACCACTAAATTCTGAAGCAACTCAGGATATCCATGGTCACAGAGTCACGAAGACATTACTTTTTAAGAATTTATATTTTATTAAATTTATTGGGGTGATACTAGTTAATACAATTATATAGTTTTCTTTTTTTGAAATATACTGTTATTGATTTCAAAGAGAAAGGGAGAGGTAGAGAGAGAGATAGAAACATCAATGATGAGAGAGAACCACTGATTGGCTGCCTCCTGTATAATCAGGGATTGAGCCAACAACCTGGGCATATGCCCTGACTGGGAATCAAACCTCTGACTCCCTTGTTCATAGGTCGACACTCAACCACAACCAGGCTATATAGGTTTCAAGTGTACAATTCTATAATATATCATCTGTATATCGATTGTGTGTTTACCAAGCGATTACTTTTAAATATTCAGGGAAACACCACCCAAATGTACATTCTTTGGTTTGGTTTGGTTGTTCCAAACTCCTTGCCAAAATATGCAGTTAACTTTTTTAGATGATTATTTCTTATACCCAAGTTCTACTTTACCCATTAGATCTTGTTTTGTATATGCCTGGGCTCCAGAATTAAACTCTGTATTTTCTGATGCATGACGGATAGAATGGTAAAACTATTCAAGTATGTAAATCATGGGATTTTATGACTATATCCTATCAGTGAACATATATTGATTATTATTCTGGAATAATAATCAATCCTATCTAATAAAAGAGAAACATGGTAATTAGCCGTACATCTGCTACCCTTCCCATTGGCTAATCAGGGCGATATGCAAATTAACTGCCAGCCAAGATGACGGCTGGCAGCCATGCACTGAAGCGAACAGGGAGGCTTGCTTGCTCCAGTGACTGCGGACTCCAACGTTCCCCACCTGACTTGCTGGCCTCTCAGCTGCAACTCTAAGCAACTATGTTGCAAATATAGAAGCTAAACAAAACCCCAGAAACCTGCGTTAGTCAGCCGGGCTTCAGCCAGCTGG
>NW_005363247.1:272571-277397 GCF_000412655.1 Myotis brandtii | reverse complement strand
GAGCGGGCCTAAGTCAGCAGGTCATTATCTCCCGAGGGATCCCAGACTGTGAGAGGGCACAGGATGGGTTGAGGGACCCCCTCTCCCCCCCGAGTGCACAAATTTTTGTGCACTGGGCCTCTAGTATATATATATAAAACAATGTTTTACAATGTGTTGGAATAGCAAAGTGATGGGTTTGGTGATTATGATACATACATAAAATATTGTTAGTTGCCTTGATACAATCAGAGATTTTCAGCATGCAGTTAGCCCATTTCTCTAACTTCCTGTCCCTTTAAAAATAATGTTACTCTCTGAATTAATGGATAGAAATTGAGGTAAGAGAGAATGACCTCATTACTCTACTAGAATTAATACATTTAAGGACTAAGAAAACAGAAAAAAAAATTAAGGCAGTGAGATTATTAATTAAACTAAGGGAGTTTTCAAAGCATAATCATATTAAAAGTACTTAACATTCACAAATTCCTCTCTGTTCTTTCCCATTATTCTTAATAAACACCAAGTTTCAGCATCTTTAATGAAACTGAATTTAAAATTTAAATTTTTGGAGGTAGAAGCGACCTCTAGCCCAAAGTTTCCTTCAAGAGATGATGAGACAGCTTCTCCTGGAAGTTCATTAAGTTGTCAAGGCCATGGAGCCATCGACAGTGGAGCAAGGGGAGTTCCAGGTTTCTAACTCATTGTTCTTTTTGATATTACTGCTACTTCTCTACCTTTAGTGTATTAACAGGGTTAGGGCCTCCACTTCTCCTTGAACATGTTCTGGTGTAGAAAGGATAATTTTGGTCTCCCAATTAATCATTAAAAAATGCCTCCCCTCCTTCACACCTTTTTTGAAAGAAAGAGAGAGAGAGAGAGAGAGAGAGAGAATAATTCAGGAAAAAAAAGGATATTTTACTTGCTTCCCTTTGCTTTCTTCTCTTTTGACCTTTCCTCCAACTTTCTTGGTATTGCCTGGGCTGGTTGCACAGTATTTGTATACCTGGGATAAGGTCATTTTTCCTGTTCTGCAGATGCTCAAACAAAAACCAACGCCATGCTTTCCTTATCTTCCCCCTTTCCTTCTTTTCCTTCCTCCTTTGCTTTCTCCTTCTTAATTAGATTTGAGGCAAGATGGATGTCTTTGTTCCCATTCCATTTTCCTCAAAATAAAATCTATGGCAAGGCCAGAAGTGCTTATTTTTTAAACCACAGTCTTAGTTGTAGACTCTGAGCACACTGAGAAATAACCCCCCAAAGTTGTCTATTTCTCATTAACTTTTAAAAGCCTTGCTGACTACGTGTGCTCATTACATTGAGTTGTAAATGATGTTTGAAGAGAATGATTCCAACCCACTCATTGCACAAAGAGAATACAAACAAGCATCTTGCAATTGCTTTTCAAAGGTGATACATGTTATAATATTGGCTGAGTTACTGCTATGAAAGGCTGAAGTCCCAGGAGTCTCAAAGCACTACAAAAATGAACATGAAATAAAAATATATAACTTGTTCCATGTTAACTCTCTAACTGCCCACCAATTTATTAAATATAGGTAAATGCCTTCTTCTCTAAGATAGAGTGCTACATGAGGATCCATGCCTCCTATCCCCTCTTATTAATACTTTTCCTTTCCTCTCTGGCCTGTTTGTCATGAATGTCTTTGTTAACGCTGGAAGCATTAGCCACTTATTTTACCAGGCAAATTGAATTCACTTTCTATTGCCATTTCTAATGAATATTATTATAGTTTTATCTGAACAACGCAGTGGTGTTTGGGTGATTGGAAGGGTTACAGTCTTGATAGTCATAATTGTAGTTGTCTATTTCTTATGGTCTGCTGAGCAGGGAATCAGTCATATCAAAGGTATCTAATCACTAGAAATTCCACTGTAGAACTTCCTCAAAGTATGAAATTGTCTTTTGAAAACCTACTCTCATCAAGAGAAATGCTTTTTATTGAGAGGAAAAAAAATTAGATGCAAGCATCATAGCAACCTTTATGCTTAACTTGGTATCTCGGGATGAGCAGCATACATACTGCCCTAAATATATTAGCTCTATAGTATTAGGGACAAATCTATGCTGCATGATGAGGAAAAGCAATGTGTCCAGAGAGCACACTTTGGTATTTATTACCTGGAAATAATAGGCCAACACACATAAATCATGCTTTTGTTGAAAATTATTTTCAGAGAAATCAGGCCCACCTAAAATCTTCTAAGCAGATGTCTACAGGCTACCAGCCTAAGGAAGAACAAAGAAGGGATGGGGTGACAAAAACAGTGATATCTAACTAAGCCTCTGCTAGTGCAAATTCTGGAAGCGAAGTCTGGCCAGTAGAGCACTCTTCTTCCTGCCTTAGATGGCACTGTCACTCTTGAAGTCACTACTAAGTACCTCCATGTTTTCATTGGTCAACGAGAGGTGGGATAAGGCTCACTTAGACTTTCCCTCCATTACTAAGATTACTGTCATTTCTTTACTGCCATGTCCCCGAACTCATGTCTACCATTTTTGTAGCAACTGCCCTGATCCACGTGCCTTTGCTGTATTGCTCAGATGGAGGGCTTTTGTCATTGTCCCTGTGACCTTGGGACAGTACACCCTTCTATTCTATTGGTGCCTCTTCTTCCAAGAGCCTGCTTTGAGACCCTCATTCCAGCTCCTAATCTCTATTCCCTTAAGGTTGAGCAGCACCTGGGGAAGATTTATCCAGCCACTCCCCGCTCCCCCCCACACCCCCCCCGCCCCAACCTTCCCCCAACTATCTGGTATTCTCCCATGCCCAGATAGTTGTGATCTTTATTCAGCGTCCTCCTTTTCTTTCAGGGCTGGAGAGACAGAAGCTGAGGGGAATTATTTTTTATTTTCCCTCAAGAGGAAAGAACTTTATGGTGATTCCTCCTTTTTTTAAAAAAAAAAAAAAGTTTTTATTGATTTTTAGAGAGGAAGGAAGAAGGAAAGAGAGAGAGAGAAACAATTGATTGGCTGCAACCTGAGCCTTTGCCCTGACTGGGAATTGAACTGGCAGCCTTTTGGTGCATGGGGGACAATGCTTGACCAACTGAGCCACACTGGCTAGGGCAGCTGCTCTCTCTTATATTGTGCCTTCCCCATTAGAGTTACGTTGCTAGACATGGTCAGAGTTCCCATGTTAAAAGTTGCAGATTTGACCGTTTGCTTTGAGTGTCTTTGAGATTTAAAAATATATTAGATTGTTGTCCATGATTTTAGATAAATCAACTCCTAAACAAATTATTTTAGTGGGAAGCAGGCAGATGTCAGCACACTGAAGTCAAGAATTCCCTGCCTAGAACCTTACTTTGTCATCAGCTACTAGCCCTGTGATTTTGAAAAGAAACTCATATGGTGATTGTGAGGATTCTTTAAGATAATGCATGGAAAGCATTGATTAAAATGTTTGTGCCTAGCTGGGTTTTCTCAGTGGTTGGAACCTCAGCCCTGGGCCAGAAGGGTCACTAGTTCAATTCCTGGTCAAGGGCACATACCTTGGTTGTGGGCTCAGTCCCTGGCCTAGGTCAGGGTGTGTGTGGGAGGCAACCAACTGATGTATCTCTCTCACATGGGTGTTTCTTTCTCTCTCCTCCCTCCCTCCCACTCTCTCCAAAAATCAATGGGAAAATATCATCGGGTGAAGATTTAAAACAATGTTTGAAACAATATCTAGTTAGGGGATGTTGTGGGAGAGAAAACCTCACTTATGATAGTAACAAAGAAGATTGAATACCTGGGAATAAACTCCACAAGAAATGTACAAAGTATATATCAGTAAAACTTAAAAATTCTCCTGAAAAGCACAAAAGTAGAACTGAGCAAATGGAAAGACAGCCCTGTTCTTGGATATGATGACTCAATATCTTAAAGAGGACAGTTCTCCTGAAATTAATTTATAAGTTGTGTAAAATCCCAATAAAAATGCCAACAAAGATTTATTATAGATTTAGATAAATTTATACTAAAATCCACAAAGAAAAACAAGTATGCAAAAATAGCCAGGAAAAACTAAAAATAAATTTAAAAAATTTATGAGGGAGGGACTAGCCTTATCAGACATTAAACATACTACAAAGCCTCTATACTTAAAACAGCATGGTACTTTCACATGAATAGACAGACACACACAACAGTAGAACAGAATAGAAAGCCCAGAAATACACCCAAGTAGCATGCAAGTTTACTATATGATAACAGTGGCATCTCAAATCACAGGGGCAAAATGTACTTTTTAAGCATCAGTATTATGATCATTGGGAAGCCATTTGGAAAAAAAAACCCCACACAATTAGAGCCATACCTCCACATTTCACAATACTAAATTCCAAATGAATTAGAGATCTAAATAAAATAAAATAAAAATAAACCATACAGATATAGAAGAAAACATGGGTGGATTCCTCTTTAACCTTGGGGGAAAGGCTTTTAAACTATGACTAAAATTCAGAGGCAATAAAAATGATTGGTAAATTTGACTACATAAAAATAAAAATTTGTTCCATGACCAAAACAAAACAAAACAAAACAAAAAAACACACCCACAAATTAAGTCAAAAGGGATTTTACAACCTGGGAGAAAATATTTGCAACATGTTCTACAGATGAAGGTTAGTATCTCAAATACGTTAAAAATAATTTAAAATTGAGCAACAAAGGACTAAAAACTTAACAGGAATATAGAAAAAAGCCCGGCCAACGTGGCTCAGTGAGTGTCGACTTATGAACCAGGAGGTCATGGCTCGATTCCGGGTAAGGGCACATGCCCAGGTTGCGGGCTCATCCCCCAGTAGCGGGTGTGCAGGAGGCAGCCGATCAATGATTC
>NW_005363247.1:263686-272552 GCF_000412655.1 Myotis brandtii | reverse complement strand
CCATTCCTCTCTGAAATCAATAAAAATATATTTTAAAAATAGAAAAAATATAAACAATTTACAAATATATATTTTATAAATGGCCTCTAAACACATAAAAAGATATTCACACTCCTACATAGAGTAATATAAATTAACACAACCCTGAGGTGCCACTTACCACCTTATAAGGTAAGCAAAAATTGAAAAGTTTAACAATTTAGTTTATTAGCAAGGCTTTGGGAAAATTATCACTCGCATAAATTACTGAAGAGAATACAAGTAAAATACTAATTTGAGATTACTATATTTTTAATTTTGTATAACCTGACATTTTTTCCAACTTGCTGAATAAAGAACATTCTCTTGAAATTAATTAAAGTCACATGACCATAAGTCCTCATGTACACAGAGTTTCATTTGATGGAGAATAGAACTCTTGGCATGATGGTTCCCCATTAATGGTAAGTTTTTACCTTTCCCCCCCATTTTTTCTTCCCTTCTCCCTCCCTCCCTTCTTTCCTACTTCTCCTTCATTCCTTATATCCTCATGGAGGTTTCTAAGTAGAATGGATTAATTTGAGAGGGCAGCTATATATATGTAAATGATTTAAACTTTTAATTCCCCTGACATCTTTGAAAATAAGAAGTATTTTAAATGTTGAATATATACTATTCATTTTGCTGGTTAGAAATGAATTTCATTTCTGCTTACAGAAATTATCTAATATGTAGGTCTTAGATATCCTCTAAACCAGTGGTTTTCAACCTTCTGGCCCTTTAAATACAGTTCCTCATGATGTGACCCAACCATAAAATTATTTTCGTTGCTACTTCATAACTGTAATGTTGCTACTGTTATGAATCGTAATGTAAATATCTGATACGCAGGATGGTCTTAGGTGACCCCTGTGAAAGGGTCGTTCGACCACCAAAGGGGTCGCGACCCACAGGTTGAGAACTGCTGCTAAACCAAAATGAGAATATTTTCTTGTAGCCATTGGGCGTTTTAGAAAAAAAAAATTCAACATCTCCTGGGCTTTAAAGTTGTATCAGCCTAATGTCAAGTCCAACCTTTTTTTTTTTTTCCTTTAGTAAAAGAAGGAAGGAAGTGGTACCACAAATTTTTATCAAAAAACCTTAACATTTCCTATCAATGGAAACATAAGTGTCTCTTGTTTGAAGAAGTGGAGCTTGGAAAAGGCTGCCAAGTAAAACTACCTAAACAGCCTAATCAGTTCAAGCTTCTGTGTCTGACCAGAATGTGCTTGTAGTGGCAGGCTCTCTTTTTACTTTTAATGTTGTTCCCGTCATCACCTCCTACACAGACTCTGCCCTTCTGGCTTTCTCTCTCATAAGAGGTTAAGAAAAATTGGTGGGAGCTGATCAGCCAGCAGGAACTGTCAAAACATCAGTCATCCTGGCTTTCCTCCCACAAAACAAAACAAATTATTCTCCCAGCTAGCCTCCTCGCTGCCCTCTGAGCTCAGGCCTCAAACTGTCTGAACTCCCCCATATGGCTCTCAATGTGTGTTTGTGTCATTCCATCAGGAAGCCACTCAAAAGGCATTTTCTCGGTTTGATTTATATTTTCCTTTTATCTCTAATATGCTTCCAGGAACATAAAGCTTTTCTTCATTCAACTTTGTCTTCCTTGCTTGCCCAGTTTTCTTTTCTTCTTCTTCTTCTTCTTCTTTTTTTTTTTTTTTTTATGTTCCACAGTCCAGTCACTTACTAGATTTAGGAGCAGGAAACACACCAAACATATTTGTTTGTTCTAGATTTGATTTTGCCACGTCAAACATTCTATTTTTTATTTGCATTCGTGTGATATGTATGTGTGTAGTCAACAAATTTCAAAAGATTTAAAGACTCCATTAAATCACCAAGTCTTTGGACATTGAAAAAGAGGAAGTATTTTCTTATAAATTGTTTTCAGAAAGAGGCCATTTATGCATATGTAGCACTCTAGTAGTTCAGATACAATGTTCTAAAATGAAGTCGATATGTATTTGGTAACATAAGGAAGCAAAGGTATGTGAAACCAATGGTATGGCTTGTCTTGTCCATTCTAGTAGAGTAATACAACTTAATCGTAAACAATAAAAAAAGCAATACAGAATTCTGTAAAACTCTTGCTGCTATCAAATAATTTACAATCTAGCTATACTAACAAACAGAACTTTAAGACAGACCTTAGACATAGAATGTGGACCTTAATTTCATCCCTAAAATGAGTAGGGATATATTTCAGCATCCTTAGGGAATAAGATTTCTGTAATTCACAATAAAGAAAAAAAAATGTGAGAGAAGAAAGAAAAGGGGGAAGACTTAATCAGAGAAGGAAATAGATTTGTACTCATTTTGTGTTTCTGATTTTCCATTTCTTGCTCATTTTCTTCCTACCAACACCCCAACATTTAACTAATTCAGCTTAAGCATGAGAGTAACTCTCACTTGGTATTTTGATTTTCTTTTTTTTAAAATATATTTTATTGATTTTTTTAGAGAGAGAAAGGGAGAGAGACAGAGAGCTAGAAACATCGACGAGAGAGAAACATCGATCAGCTGCCTCCTGCACACTCCCCACCGGGGATGTGCCCACAACCAAGGCACATGCCCCCGACCGGAATCGAACCTGGGACCCCCAAGTCCTCAGGCCGATGCTCTATCCACTGAGCCAAACTGGCCAGGGTGGTTTTTTGATTTTCTAAGTCCTTCACGAATTATGAGAGACAATTCATTTTCAAGGGAAGGAAGGTTCTCTTGCTCATTGCCAGCTATTGACTAATCCCACCTCATAATGTTTCTGACTTCTCTCAAACAATCTAATAAAAAAAATAATGGTAATTAACTCTGTTTAGTTGCCCACAGACTCACAGCTATCATGTGTTCACCTTCACCTTTATAAAGGATTCATTTATTAACTATATGAAATAAGGGCTATTCACTACAAGATGGGAGGGAGGAAAAAGTAGTATTTCATGTCAGACCAAATTTTGAATTTCAGGTCCGCCACTTTTAGGCTTTGAGCAGTTTACTGGACCTATCTGAATCGGTCGTCTTTACCTTTGAAAAAGCAAAGATAATCGGAACCTTTGTACATTGTTGGTAGGAATGTAAAATTGTGAAGCTGCTATGGGTCTAGCAATTCTACTTCTGGGTATTTATCCAAAACAATTGAAATCAGGATTGAACAGATATTTGAGTTCCTATGTTCATTGCAGCATTATTCATAATATTCAAGATATCGAAACAACCTAAATGTCATCAAAGGATGAATGGATAAAGAAAATATGGTATGTACACAAAATGGAATATTATTCAGCCATTAAAAATAAGGAAATCCTGCCCTAACTGGTTTAGCTCAGTGGATAGAGTGTCGGCCTGTGGACTGAAGGGTCCTAGGCTCAATTGCAGTCAAGGGCACATGCCAGATTGCTGGCTTGGTCCCCTGTAGGGAGCGTGCAATAGGCAGCCAATCAATGATTCTCTCCCCCACCATTGATGTTTCTCTCTCTCTCTCTCCCTCTCCCTTCCTCTCTGAAATCAATAAAAATCTTTAAAAAATAAGGAAATCCTACCCTGGCTGAGTGGCTCAATTGGTTGGAGCATCATTTGTACATCAAAAGGTTGCAAGTTTGATTCCCTGTTGGGGCACATAATTGGGTTTCAGACTCAATCCCCATACAGTAGGCAATCAATCAGTGTTTCTCACATTTATGTTTCTCTCTCTCTCCCCCTTACTCTCTCTCTAAAAATCAATAAACACATCCTCAAGTGAGGACTAACAGAGAGAGAGAGAGAGAGAGAGAGAGAGAGAGAGAGAGAGAAGGATATCCTACCTTTTGTGACAACATGGATGAATATGGCGGACATTATGTTAGGTGAAATAGGCTAGTCACAGAAGGGCAAATACTATATTATTCCACGTAGCCAATACATGGATTAAATAGCCAAACTCATCAAAGCAGAGAGTAAACTGGTGATTGCCAGGGACTAAGTGGAGCAGGAAATGGAGAGTTTCTATTCATTTATGGAAGATGAATAAATTCTAGAGATTTGCTGTACAACAGCGTGACTTATAGTTAACAATACTGTATTGTATACTTCAAAATTTGTTAGAAGAGTAGATCTCATATAAATGCTCTTAGTACAATAAAAACAACAATGATCATAGATTCCATATTATTGGGATGACTAAAAACAGATGATACATGCAAAGCACTTAGAATCTTTACTTAACCCAGTTCAATAAATTCTCAATACACAACAGCCATTTAGTAATATTATAAAGGTGTTTACTGTTAAGAGGAAGAAATAGATTAATAAACAACCATTATATTTGTCTTACCACTTTTACAAAGTAAAAGTAACATAAATAAATGCATAAATAAAATATATCCAGTTGCAATTTTAAATTATATATGAAGTTGGAAGCATACTTTTTTATTTTAATTATTTTTAATTATTCTTTGAACTTGCCAGTTCAAACATCAAAAGTTATAAATGGGTATACAGCAAAATATATTTTACCCTTAATCCCTATCTACTCAGACTTCTAACCCCTTTTACTTCCCTCAAAGCAGGTAACCACTGTTAACATTTCTTTTCTTTATCTTTTCAGGGATGTTTTAAGCAATAAAATGAATGTTTTAAATCAATGTTTTAAAAATGAATATTGTATTTCTTGTTTTTTACATAAATGATGGTGTGCTGTACACAGAGTTATACATTTTTTCAGTGAATATACACTACATATCTTTATATATTATATATTGTCTCCTCATTCTTTTTATTACCTAAATAGTATTCCCAAAATATAGGTGTAATATAATTTAACAGCTTGAACAATATGAAATTGTTGATAATTGACTGTTTTAGACCTATTAAAACAGCAATTTTATATTATTTGTCATATTATTTGTCATATACTTAATTCCTATTGAAGGAAATTTTACATTTTACAAATAACATTTTATTAGAACTCAGCCACATCCACTCATTACATGTTGTCTATGATGTGTTTGTGCAGCAGAACTGAGTAATTGCAACACAGACCATATGGCCTGGAAAGTTGAAAATATTTACTATCTGAATAAAAACTTTAAATCCTTAATTGTTTCTATTTGAAAAACCTGATGACACCTCATAGAATTGACCTCATGCAGCGATAAAGTTCATATTCTGTTAATGATATAACTGCTAACAGCTCTAAGTTTGCTATTTATATATTGATATAAAAATTTGGTATTAAAATTGAAAATTAATTTGGAATGAAAGACATTGATATCAATGAAAAGTTTGCCAATGTTTTGTCTTTGGGATAAGTCTTCCTATATAACAAAAAAACTCTGAAGGCATAGGTTTTCAGATTTGTGTCTTTCTGGTTCTCATATGGTCAGCACTATTACAATGGTGACTACAATACATAGTATATGTCAAAAAATACTTTGTGCAAATTAGAGTTTCCTCATCAACTTTCTGTAAAATAAAAATTGAGTACTTAATTTTTTATTTAACATATACTTTCTTTTCTATAGTTCATTGTTACTTGAAGAGTTTACTTAAAAATTAGCACATATTTAATCTCAATATAAATGGTTTTATATTCCCACCAGATGGTAAAAACAAAAAACAAAAGCATTCAGATTATTCTCTCTCTCTTTTTTTTTATGGCATAACTGTTTAGCTTTCATTTTGCGTGCACATTTCACTTACACTACTCTTTAATTTTCTTTGTTCTCATATAACCTGCTATTGGGCAGCCTTACAACGCCTGCATCTCACAGGCCTCTGCACAGGACTCAGTACAAATAGTTCGATCTCAAAATGTAGGCAGAGGTAGAGGCGCCCAATACTTCCCCCAAGCCTGAGGCCTGAAGGAGTTGGTTGCTCCTAGTTGTTGTTGTCCTATTGTTTTGTTTTTTATTCGTGGACATGCTATCATTGAAAGGAAAGTGTTATTTTGTCTTTTTAGAAAAGAATGTATTATTATATGAAAGCAAGAATTATGTTCACTGCATAGCTGATGATGTTCAGATTCTCCCCCAACCATACCATAAGAACGGGCCTTACAGAGCTGCCATGAGGATTCTAGGCATTTCTTGGTGGCTTTTATTGACTGCTCTAAGTGCTGATGGAGTTCAGTTCTATTTGTTCCAGCTAACATGCAGATTCCAAGAGGCAGCAAGCTAGTCCCAGGTGTGTAATAGCTCAGAGCTCCATAGCCCGGCTTCACCATCTGCAGTGTGTGTATCTGTACAGCCCATGGAGAATGAGGCTCAAACGGGAGAATCCTCTTATGCACTCATCAACTTTATCCTGATAATTGAGGACAGAGGAGTAAAGAAAACAGAGGTAGTAATTGAGAGAAGTATGAAGACACCTTTGCTATTCTCCATGATGGGAAAGGTACATGCAATATTAGCAAACTCAAAGAAGTCTTAAAAATACCATTCATATTCACATTTCTTTAAAACATTGAGCTGAACAAATAAAATAGCTATACTAGCCAAATTCTACTTAGGAGCTATAAGTCAGTGACCTCTGAATTCAATCCTGTATTCTGCAAATGAAGAAAGAGATGCTAATAAAATTTAAGTAACATGTTCAAGGGATATGACTAATCGGTGTCCATAGGATCAGAAGTGTATTCTTCCTATAATTGACTGCAAATTTAATGCTAACTCCTTTTAACAGCCATGGGTAGCCCTGGCACTCATAAACGCTTCCAAATATGTTTTAATGCATTTTACTGTCGGATTGTAACCTTTCTATGAATAATATATTCAATAAATTAATCCCCCTCTTTGTAAAATACTACATTAATCCCAAATTGGCAAGATGCTATAGTCCCTCCTGAATAACATATCTTGCCAAGGCTTAAAAGAAAGGCCATGTGGGGTTTTCAAAAGCATCTTGATCCCATTTTTGCAAACGTGGCCCTTCTAAATATACATCCACAAGGACAGTCCACTGATTATGCAAATGAATTCACTGTTTTTCTAGGTCACAGCAGGCCTACTTCTACATAGAATTTGCCTACAGGAATATCAGGGGTTCCTGCTGCCAGAATGTAAATGGCAAAACTTGATCAGAGAAGAAAGATGTTATGTAACTCTTATCTTCACATTCATTTAAGGGCCATGGTCTGAGACAGTGTTCTTCCACTCTGGTTATTTCCAGAGTTGGCTTCCACACTGAAAGATTTAGAAAGTAATTGGCTTAAACTTATTCCTGCTATTCAATCCTGAACTCTGCACAGTCTTATAAACTGTTTGGGTCTTGGGTTTTTCACCTGAATAACTGTTTATTTTAAAATGGGGACAGGGAGTGATTATTTAACTATACAGTATTTAATATTTTGTTAAAATACCCAGAGAGAGCTTGATCAAAATCGCTAGCTGTTCGGTTTCCTCAGATGCAAAACAAGCACCAGCATTGCTATTATGTAAGATCTTTTGGAGGGTTGATCATCTATATATATAAAAGCCTACGTGACTGGAACAACTGGAACAACCAGTTGCTATGACATGCACTGACCACCAGGGGGCAGACGTTCAATGCAGGAGCTGCCCCCTGGTGGTTAATGCACTCCCACAGCCAATCTGACCACCAGGTGGTAGACGTTCAATGCAGGAGCTGCCCCCTGGTGGTCAATGCACTCCCACAGCCAATCTCCCCCAGCCGGACAACCTCCCATGGTTCCTCCCCCGGCCAGCAGGCCCCGATTGCCCAATTGGGGCCAGGCCCTGGGCTGGGATGGGGAACTGGGGGTGGGTGGCAGCGGACACGGCCCCTTTCCCAGGGGGGCTGAGGGCCGGCTCCCTCCTCTGGACCGGCGGCTAACCTCTCGTGCCATGTCCCTTCCCCTGGCAGGCAGGCCCCGATCAGCCCAGCCCTGATTGGTCCTGATCATCAGCCAGGCCTAGAGACCCCACCCATGCACGAATTTCGTGCACCAGGCCTATATAATAAAAACCTAAGCAACCTTTACAGCAGAACGACCAGAACCACCAGTCGCTATGATGCACACTGACCACAAGGGGGCAGACGCTCAATGCAGGAGCTGCCCCCTGGTGGTTAGTGTGCTCTCACAGGGGGAGCACTCTCAGCCAGAAGCCAGGCTCACGGCTGGCGAGTGCAGCAGCAGTGGCAGGAGCCTCTCCTGCCTCCACAGGAGCACTAAGGAGCAGCAAACAGACCAATAAGGAGCAGCAAGCAGGTGGATGGTAAGAAGCAAGGGGTCCCAGAATGTAAGAGGGTGCAGGCCAGGCTGAGGGATATCCCTCCAGTGCACGAATTTCATGCACCAGGCCTCTAGTATGTTATAAACTGATGGAAAATTCACTAAAAGTCTAATATAAAGCACTCCATTATTCCATATTTCTCTTCCACAGTGGGTCAAAATATATCCTCTGTATATATGGATTTCCAGGTATACTGAATTTCTCACCATGACAGGAATTGCACAGAGAGTAGTTACCTTTGTCAACTGGAAAGGAACACACAGCTGTGGTACCGTGGAATAAACACTGGGTGTAAACTAGAAACAAGAGCTGGTTCTGCTGCTTTCACCTGTGGGACCCTGGATATGCTCTCGATCTCACTGAGCTTCAGGTATCTCCATTACAAATAAAGTAAGCACAATTCCATAAAAAAGAGACTGTGAATCAAAAGCTTCTGTATAAAAAAAGGAGGCAAGGCATTATTGTTAGGATGTCATTACAGTATAGTTGTTTAAGAGCATGGAAGTTAATGTTTACATGTTTTGTTACTCTTTCTGGCCTTTTATCTCTTGTCTTCCTTTAGGAAAAAATTGGAAGAAAAGAAAATGGTTCCCATTTTAGAGAAAGTTGCATTTAAAGCACAATCAAAAATATAT
>NW_005363247.1:244559-263226 GCF_000412655.1 Myotis brandtii | reverse complement strand
GATCAGCCCAGCCCTGATTGGTCCTGATCATCAGCCAGGCCTAGAGACCCCACCCATGCACGAATTTCGTGCACCAGGCCTATATAATAAAAACCTAAGCAACCTTTACAGCAGAACGACCAGAACCACCAGTCGCTATGATGCACACTGACCACAAGGGGGCAGACGCTCAATGCAGGAGCTGCCCCCTGGTGGTTAGTGTGCTCTCACAGGGGGAGCACTCTCAGCCAGAAGCCAGGCTCACGGCTGGCGAGTGCAGCAGCAGTGGCAGGAGCCTCTCCTGCCTCCACAGGAGCACTAAGGAGCAGCAAACAGACCAATAAGGAGCAGCAAGCAGGTGGATGGTAAGAAGCAAGGGGTCCCAGAATGTAAGAGGGTGCAGGCCAGGCTGAGGGATATCCCTCCAGTGCACGAATTTCATGCACCAGGCCTCTAGTATGTTATAAACTGATGGAAAATTCACTAAAAGTCTAATATAAAGCACTCCATTATTCCATATTTCTCTTCCACAGTGGGTCAAAATATATCCTCTGTATATATGGATTTCCAGGTATACTGAATTTCTCACCATGACAGGAATTGCACAGAGAGTAGTTACCTTTGTCAACTGGAAAGGAACACACAGCTGTGGTACCGTGGAATAAACACTGGGTGTAAACTAGAAACAAGAGCTGGTTCTGCTGCTTTCACCTGTGGGACCCTGGATATGCTCTCGATCTCACTGAGCTTCAGGTATCTCCATTACAAATAAAGTAAGCACAATTCCATAAAAAAGAGACTGTGAATCAAAAGCTTCTGTATAAAAAAAGGAGGCAAGGCATTATTGTTAGGATGTCATTACAGTATAGTTGTTTAAGAGCATGGAAGTTAATGTTTACATGTTTTGTTACTCTTTCTGGCCTTTTATCTCTTGTCTTCCTTTAGGAAAAAATTGGAAGAAAAGAAAATGGTTCCCATTTTAGAGAAAGTTGCATTTAAAGCACAATCAAAAATATATATTATTTCAAGGAAGTAACAGTACCTCTCATTTTGCATGACATTTAACAATGTACTCTGTACTTTCACAGACATCACATTTGATATTTACTTAATGCTCAGAGAAAATGCTGTTTATGATGGTGCTACTCTTCTGTGCACATATCTGGACACTGTTTCTGAAAGACTTCCTTCCCTGTATAGGTTACACATACTGTCTGTCTGTTGACGGTGCTTCAGTACACCTGCGATGTTTGAATGAGCACCTACAGAATTTGCTCTAGCTAGACTTCCTTCCCTGTATAGGTTACACATACTGTCTGTTGGCGGTGCTTCAGTACACCTGTGATGTTTGAATGAGCACCTACAGAATTTGCTCTAGCCGTTTACAGATTTGCTCTTAGACCTTTCAGGTTCTAAGTTTATGTTTAGTAATATTAACACACTTAGGATACAGACTGATTTCAAAACTCAGTTCTACAAAGCTGTGTGACTCTAGGCAAGACACTTTGCATCTTGCAAACTCAGTTTCCTAACAGTAAGGGGTGCTCATGTAATCTGCCTATTGCTAATATGGGGATGAAGTGCGATCCTGGTGTAAATTGAGCTCTGCACTCAATGCCTGGCATAAAGTAGGATCCAATAACTTCACTCACTTTTTTCTTTTATCCTATTTGTCCCTTTCTTAGCTGACGCAATGTTTTCCTGGTCATCCTAGTGCTATTGCTTCCAGAGATGATTGCTCTCTGGGAAACAATTTTATTCTCATTTTGCTTGTATAGGACTTCTACACTTACCTAGTGGGAGGATTCGGGATGCAACTCAAATGAGAAAATCCAGTGAAAGAGTGCTGGACTAAGAATCAGGAGAGCTGTGTCCTGCCCCTGGGGAGTTGCATGGTCTTAGGCAAGTAACTTCTGTGTTCCCTCCCTTGTAAAATAAGGATGCTAATATTAATCCTACTACTTCAGAGGTAGTTTGTTACCTCAAATAACCACATTCTTTGAAAACATTTGGAAAAGTTTGCAATAAAGTTAAAATGGGAAAAAAATGATTATGATCACAGTTTTGTTACCCTGAAACATGTTCCAGACAATTAAAGGAACTTTCCCCTTCAAAGACCATAACAAAGCAAGAGAGCACTGTATGGTCTGCTTTACAATATAATAACCTGGGGGGTTTCCTCTTTCAGTGTCACAAAGGCCCTCAGAGTCCCTGGTGTGGTAAACTTTGGGTGGAGGTAATAAGGAAATGATCAGGTTGCTTCAGATTCCTATGGAAGGGCATGCAGGATTGGATTCAGGAGTTCATTCTTAGTCAAGGTTTGTTACTGCCATAGTAGATTGGAAAAAAAAACAACAACATGTGTTTTTCATTTTCAAAGTCGTTTGCAAATAAGTGAAACTCTGTCAAGGAAGTTTGATTTCTAACTTCAGAAGCAGTGCATGCTCTCTGAAACAAGTACTACTAGAACCAAAATGAAAACCAAAGAATTCACATCTCGAGTCTGATGTGCAAACCTCAGGACCCCCTCACATATAGTCAATCTCCAGACTCTCCCTAGTTTCATGACAATACCAGAACAGTGTTGACCTCTGCCTGAAATATATGAAGTTTGACATCAGCAGCAGATGAAAGAAGGAAAACAATAGACCCTTGTTCAGATAGAATGTAACAATTTTCCATTCAAGGTGAATCACGAAAAATCTCTAAAGGAGAGAAATTCTGCAAAGTATTGTCTGAGGCTGAGCCTATCACCACTCAATAAAGATTGAACTTTGGTTTATTTTTCATTTCAAAGTGTGCTTGTGTATATCTTGTTTTTCCCTTCTATCCACTCATTTCTCCGTCTGTGAACTCCTTTTTACCAGAAGGGTTTTTGGCAGAACAAAGGTGTCAAAAAGAAATTCAGGCAGGCAGACACAATGTTAGCTGAACACATAATGGGAGTGAGCAGCATGACTCAGGAAAAGAGATTTTAGTTATTAAATCCCAGAAACCTTCTTCGATTGAGAAAAATGAGGATGGAATAAATAATTTGTGAAAAGATAAAATAATAACTTCTCTGCAAATATATAATGAACATACATTAATGATTTTAACTAACTCATAAATGGGGGAAGCAATAAGAAGGTTTCAAAGAAAATTTGCAGAAAAAAAATATACAGAGAGAGAGAAAGAGAGAGAGAGAGAGAGTCAGGAATGCTGAAATGAACTTGTTAAAAGAAGCAAAACTGTCTAATATCCTAGTGGGCAATAATTTGTAATGTTTGTGTTATTGTTTCAACCAGGAGGAATTCAATTTTATCTCTATTGGATAAAATTCATTTGCATAGTTATGAATAGGAATCATTTGCATTGCCATGGAGAATAATCACTGGCAATTTAACTTCTATGATTTAATCTCTAGACCTATAGAATTTACAATAGACAAGTCAATAGAAAATTAATTGAAACTGACCTTTCCTGGAGAATCTTTCGAGGGTCCACTGGACAACAGCCAGCAGGGTACTGAATGGTAACTTACTGATATTTCTTTCCCATTTCCAAGCTTAAATCTTTTTAAATCTTAGACTATGGAACAACTTTTTATAGTCCTCTGTTTCGTTTTGACATTAATAAAAATGTGCTTAGATCATAACAAAGGTCTAGAATCTATGTTTACTTTCAGAAAAGTAATAATAACTTGTCCAGAATAAGGAAGAAAATGACTACTATTCTGTAGTCACTAGCAAGTATCTGAAAAAAAAGTTTATTTCCTTAACTTTCCCTCTCTTTAGAGAGTAATTATTGGCATATCTTATGGGGCAAAATAAAATATCCTTTTGCACAGTATTGGGATGCAAGTAACAGATTTTCTATATGATTTAAGAGAGCATTACTTGAAGGCATTCTTCATTATCAGAACACTGACTAGTCTATTCAAGATGTTCTTTATATTTAAGTATTCTGACTACTTGTATTTACTGAGACATTTGGGTCCTACAGATTTATACTGCCCACCCGGAGACACTGTTCCTATAGTTTTGGGTATGGTATAGCAAGAAGCAAGCCCCGCACTAGCAATCCACCTGGGTGGGCACGAGGGTGCTGACCAGCAGCTGGGCCAGACCTAAAAAGAAGTGATTCAGTACAGCAGCTACCCACAGGGAGCGTATTAGGCAGTCTAAACCTTCATGAAAAAATAGGGAGAACTATGATGAAATTTATAGAATAATCAGTATTAGGAGGCATAATTCAACAACCAGCAACTGTTGGTAAAGGTTTCATTCATAAATCAGCCAAGAGCAGTCAGAAATCTGAAGATCCAGAGAAGAGAACCCAGCATACTCATTTTAGAGAAAGTATTAAGCACAGTAACCATGGCTAAAACCATGGAAAAGTCTAGACTTTGGACAGAATAGCTTTTTAGGAAACATGGTTTCTTCTTGGCACAGTCTACCAATGTATAGCTGACTTAAGACAAATTTGGTGAGATGCACAGGTGATTAAGAAGGGATTCCTTAATCTTTCTAGGAAAGTATCCTGGAATTACCAGTGGTACTAAGAGTGAGGCTGAGACTTTGATTAAGAAGATTAAAAATTAGAATAGGAATGATTCTGGAATGAAAGTAGGAATAGACTCAGAATGAGGACATTCTGAAGTTAATGGCACAGCCACAAATCTGGAACAAAACAACAGTTGTCTCATTATTTTATTTTCACCTTCAGCAAAAACTGAGTATGTCTTGTTGACTATCCTATCTAATATTCTGGGCTATATTTAACTGGCTATTAGTGTAGAAATACTAGTACATGTGAACTTATATTCATCCTATAATGTCTATAATTATTATTTTTGAGTATCAACTTTTAATAAGTGAACATACCACCTCTTTTATAAAACCCTGCCCCTTATGTATTTGTTAACTAAACTGACATATATTTCACATATTTTCATCACTTGTTCTCCAGGTTTCAATCTTCCAAGTATTGCAGTTTTATATATTTTTTATACTTATTGTTATGGCTATTTCATGGCTTTTGAAGGATATAATCTTATATCTGGACTTTCTATTGATTGAAATTTAATTTTTAATTAAGTTTAAATCAACAGATTTAATCTGGACTTTCCGTTGGTTTAATTAATCTGGACCTCCTATTGATTTAAATTTAATTAAAATTTTAATTTTAATTTTTAATCTGTCTTTAAGTTATTATTTCTACTCTGTGGCCCCTTGCTTCCTGAAACTTTTTATTATCTTCTCCCCTCAACTATTCTATGCTAGATGTGGCTCATACCAATTCTACCAGCCCAGTGTTACAGAATTTACCTGGCGACCGGAAAATACACAACGAGTACTCAGAGATTCAGGAAAAACCTTTTATTTAAAGCAGCGATACTGGCTTAGGAAATGCAAAGATCCAAAGCCTGAACCCCTTATAAAATGAGATTGCTCCTTATACATATTCCTACGTTTCTTTGTTTCCTATCTGTTTCCTAACTACCAGGCTTTTGTGGTGGGCTTTCACAGCCCCTCCTGAGTCAGTTAGAATGGGAAAGTTAGATTGCATCTAAATAAATGCCTGGCCTGGGTGGTGCCAGCGACCCCCACTCTGGCCAAGCTGCCAAATTCCCCGCCCATGGCCCCTGCAAGCTGGGAGCACCCAGGAAAACAGACCATTGCCTAAGGAAGGGGCAGTGACTTAATTATAGGCTAACAAGAATGTGCACGAGGACCCCCCCCCCCCCGCCGCCACCCGCCCAAGATTGTCCCCCGCAGGTTTCCCCCTATACTCCTCCTCACCAGTAGAGCTCATTTTTAAATATTCAGGAATTTTATGAGTGAATTGTTAAATTGGCCATGTTGGTGTTATTTACACCAGAAAATTCATACTTGTTGCAGCTAAAATGTCCACTTTTTAGATTAGAAAAACGAGGTGCAGAAAGGTTCATTAGTTTTCCCAAGATCAAAATGCTAAGTTGTGATGTTAGCACTAAAATATGGTTCTTCTCTTTTCTAACCTATACCATGGGTATTTGGTGATTCTTAGTATACAGAGAATGTTAAAATAGAATGAAACCACTCCAACATAATGTTTGCAGCTAAAAATTTAAAAATGGAATGGCACAGTGATTAATATTTTAGTAAAAGAGGGACGACAGAGCTACAAGAAAATTTAGTTGCATCTGCTCCTGAAATAGAGTTAAAATTGTAAGACTCCCTCCAAAGATTGCTTCCTCCTAGAAATTATAATTGCATTTTATATAGTTGGTACAAGCTCAGTTATGGTTATAAAACTTGATGAGTTATTGTCTCCCAATAAATAAAAATGATAAAGTTAACATTAAAATGATGGTAGACAGAGTGGTTATTCGAAATGCCAAAATATGTACGTCATGAAATAAAGACTTAAAAATATACAGTGCAAACTAGGGATGTCTCTTTATTGATAATTCATTCCTACAACTGGTGAACTGAACCAGTTAATTCCACACCACTAACAAATGTCACAACCTTTTATCCCAAAGTTACAATGCACCTTACTCTTTCCCCTTACTTTATAGAGTCACATGTTTCCCTCAGGGACTAACTAGCTACTTGTTCTTTTAAGGGTGGGTTCTCACTATCTTTCGTGTAGAGCCAGCTCTTGGCAGCATCTCTTAAAAAAAATAAATCCCAACCCAAAACCTTGTTATCTATTCTGACTATGACTCAAGCTGACCAGAGTTCCTACAGATAAGAGCTCACATATCTGGTTTCTTTTTCCTGTTGACTTCATACGCCTTTAAAGATTTTTTTCTATCAGAACCATTTATGTAGCCCATTCTGTTCACTATCTTTTGTCTCTTTGAACCACTCACTGTTCCTTAGCATTAAAAGCAAAACTTTATTCATCGATCAGTTTAGAAACAGCCTTTGAATATTGGAAGATCTTCCCACTCCCTCGGTCCCCTCATTGAATTGTTGATCAAAGCTCATTGATTATGATTTGAGCTTTCCTCTCTTCCTACTGCTACAATCTTAGTTCAAGCCTTTATTATTGTGTTTGCATCAATAATAAGTCTCTTTGTTCCCTTTACAACGTTTTTATTGCCTCCTTCATTATGTTTTTACTTGCTTTTAGAGTTATTGTTCCAAAATATAAATCATATCACACTCAGTCTATAAAGAGTAATTTTTGTGTAATTTAGATCAAAATTTATACTGTTAAAATGTTGAATCCAAAGATAATCTATTGTTCAAATATTTGTGTTTTGGATTTTTTTGTGTGTGTTTTTTGGTTGATCCTCACTTGAGGATATTTTTTCCATTGCTTTTCAGAAAGTGGAAGGGAGAGAGAGAGGGGGAGAGAGAGGAAGATCAATGTGAGAGAGACACATTGATTGGATGCCTCTTTTATGTGCCCTGACCAGGGGTGGGAGGCGAACCTGCAACTTAGGTATGTGTCCTTCACCAGGAATCAAACTCGAGACCCTTCGGTGCACAGTCCAATGCTCTAACCACTGAGCACACCTGCCAGGGCTAAATATTTGTGTTATTTTTAATAATGTTCTTCTGGCTATAAATGTAGAAAAGCAGAAATACATGAAACATATTAAAAATAAATTCAAATACTGTATTTCTGAGGCAACTATTATTAACATATTTTTATATCTTCTTTTAATGTACACACAATTTTCTTGGCTATGAAGTTTGGTAATGTTATCAAACAGCTGAGTCCAGCATGACGATGGTTGGGATGAGGTGGTTCTCCAAGTAGAAGAGGCAACTGTTATTCATTTATTTATCATAAAATAGAATTTGGTTTGGTTTCCTTTTCTCTCTATTTTGGTAAGAATGGCAAACTCTTTAAAATGTTAACTCTTAAGTTCATTCACATTTAAATGAAATAACTTATAATTTTAATTGCTATCACTTTATTTGTTCAAAGTATTTATTCACACTTTGCATATGTATCACCTAATTAGTTAATAAATAAATCCTCTGGGTTTCTTGCCTTCAGGGAGTGTACAATCCAACAGGGGGAGCTGTGACAGGAACATAATTCTTTTAAAACAAATTAGAATGGCACCAGGGTAATTAGCAACCAGGTGACCAAGTGTTTCTGAAAATGAGATTGCTGTCTTCTAGGGGTCATAGAAACTTTACAGATGGGCAGCAGTTGAGCTGACTTTTGAAATGCAGGTGTACATGATGTTGTAATGTACCCCGCGAATCACAGAAGGACGCCTCAAGAAGTCGAATTAAAGAGTCACATTTATTGCAAATCCGGGACTGCGTGGGGGCATTTCGCTCTCCCAAATCTCGCAGTGATAAGATGGCCACAACACCAGATTTATATAGGCAAAAATCACAAAGGTATTGATTACATCCCAGGGTTTGGAATGAGGACCCTGGTTTGCACAAAGCAGTTACAGAAGCGAGATTGAGCCAATTAGTTATCTACAAAGATTAATTATAGTTTTGGGTCTTTGGACCACTGAGTTGACAGAAACACATTATCTAGAGCCCTCGGGTCTTGGGACCACTGAGTTGACAGGGACACATTATCTGGAACCCTCCGGTCTTGGGATAATTGTGCTGTCCTGGTTCCCGGGTACAGAGGGATTTGCTTTCTAAAACCAGTAAGATCACAATCGATGGGATATTCACATTACAATCAATAAGGCATTCAATCAAATGGGATGATTATACAATTCAGAAAATCAAAGTAACTTTTCTATTGTTAAACAAATCAAATAAGTACAGAAGCCAAACAGCAGGGTTAAAGTTAAACTACAGTTTCTACCTGAGATGGTTGCTACCATACTTCAATGTGTGTGAACTACTATAACAAGACTAGATAAAGAAATGCTGGGAGTATGTATAGAAAGAGATGGAGCATTGAGTATGTGTGGAGATGCAAGATAAAGCCTGAGGATGGATCATAATGAACAAAGGAGAACTTAAAATTTAAGGAGTAGGTATTCTCATGTTACTTGGTAGAGTGGAGGCATTCTTGAGTATTTCTGTTCAGGAAAATGACAAAATTACAGTTCTGTTTAGGAAGACACATTAGGCAAGCAGTCTGTAAGATCGATGGGAGAAGGAAGAGCAGTTTCAGAGTGCAGTTTAGAGGAAGCCGGGACCTGACTGTGAAAACTAGAAGAAAAAGGAGAATTTAGGAAACAGTGAGAACTGAATGTGACTGGACTCACTTGCTGAATGTAATAAATGTAATGAGAAAAGGTAGGGAAGGCATTAAAAATAGCACCAACATCATAAATCTTAATCTAAGAGAACCAAGAGAATGGGATATCCTGAAGAGAAAAAAAAAAAGGAAAAAGGAAGGGAAGAGAGAGGAGAATTTAGATGGAAGATGACTTTGGTTTCAGATATAAGAATTTTAGATATTAATCAACTCTTAATATAGAAATATATTTCAGTATCATGTTCAACTGATTTTACTTTCAGAACTTTAAAAAATATATTATTATTACAGTGGGGCCTTGACTTACGAGTGTCCCGACTAACGAGTTTTTCGAGATACGAGCCGTCTCTCGGCCAATTTTTTGCTTTGAGTTGAGAGCTAAAATTCAGGTTACGAGCCAGCTTCAGATACCCCACCACTAGTTGGCGCAGCGAACGTCACAGTGAACGCCACAACATCAGCCCAGCATCACGTGTCTCACTCGTTCACTTTTTGATTTGACATATGAGTAATTTGAGTTATGAGCTCCGTCACGGAACGAATTAAACTCGTAAGTCAAGGCCCCACTGTACTTAGGTTCAATTATTTCTCTTTGAAAAGGAAATGTAGCCATTTGTCACTGTCATACTAATTTTTCTTTTTCCACTTTATGTTCCTATCTCTAAGATATTCATATCCTGTAATCATGTTCTCCCTCTAGAGTAGATATGGTTGGTTCTCACAATCCTGTCCCCCTATAGTTACTGTTTTGTTTTGACTGGCTTCATTGTTCTGGCTACACTTGCAGCGCCCCATACTATGGGCAGGGCAGGATTTTCATCGTAGAGTGGCAGCTTCAAATCAAAGTTTAATAAAATATTTCATATCACACTTGATGGGGGTGGGTAGTAGGTATGCTGTAGGTTCTTTGAAATTATTTGGTTTGAAAATCAAAACTCAAAACTTGGACAAGCTGCCATTTTATGTTGTCATTGAGTGATAACTGAAGATTTGGTCAAACAAATTAGCATATTTACTATGTGTGACAAATGACCCTCTTTTCTCTACTCATTTAAATGGATTCTCAGAGTTAAAATATTGTTTGGCAATCTAATGAAAATTCCAAACAATTATAATTGCCTTTGCCCTATATTATAGGTGCAAATTACAAAATTATTTTTTACAATAGGGTCATGGTCTCTCAGTTGTAATTCTAGTCCTTATTTCAATATTGTCACTGTATTCTTTCTGGTAACTATGTACTAGATGACATAGTGACTGGAGATAGTGCCAACTTGGGTTTTGTATACAGACTGTCTTGACTCCGAATGACTAGACTTAGAACTTTTTGACTATGACGGCGTTAAAGCAATAAGCATTCAGTGGAAACTATATTTGAGTTCTGATCTTTGCCCAGGCTAGCAATATGCTGTACGATCCTCTTTTGTGATGCTGGGTATCACAAACCGCAGCTCCCAGCCAGCCAAGCAATCATGAGGGTAAACAACTGATACTCTACAGTTTGCAGTGTTGCCAGTGTGATTTTTTTTGGATATTGTGTTTGTGTTTTTGTGTTTTATAACGTCAACAAAATGCTCATCTGTTTCTCCTGCTTCTGGTGAGAAGAAGAGAGGAAGGCAATTACAGATGCTTCTTGACTTATGGTGAGGGTATGTACCAATAATGTAAGAGTTCTGAGCGCATCTAAGGTAGGCTGGGCTAAGCTCTGATATTCAATTAGGCTTGTTAAATGCATTTTTGTGTAGTGATTGCATTTTCTACTTAATGATATTTTCAGTTTACAGTGGGTTTATTGGGAGATAATCCCACCATAAGTCAAGAAGCACCTGTAATTACATAAATAATAATACATGATTTACATGGTATTTATATAATACCATGTTTGCTTCCAAAGCTTTCTTCCCTTAATATCAACATTATCAACAATAACTGAAGGATTATTATTATTATTATTTTGCTTCAAGGAATGATTGCAACTGACATATATCTTAATTTGCTCATTCTTTAGAGACTGAGTATCGAAAAACCTGTATGATTGAGCAGTATGGTGACATTCCAACTTTCAGACTTGCTGTATATAAACCTGGACTCTCCAATCTAAAATGCTTCAGTTCCCAAACCAGTGATTTCTCAATAATTGCTCTTCATTACATCCTTCCTCTTTACAATAGTAATGCTTAAATGTCTGTCTCTTTCCTGTGCCATGCCCTCTAACCCATGCACTGTTTTTAATGCTTGGCTGAACTGCAGCCCCGCTGAGATAAGGCGTCTGCACCAGGAAAAGGGCAGGACTCCTGCTGTACCCAAGTCTGCACCAGAGAAAGGGCAGGGCGGCTGCTTCATGCTTGTGGGAGTTTCTCAGCAAGTAACTCTAAAACACTGGGTTGTGTAACCAAGAGAGATTTTGATGGGTTTTGGTACCAACAAAATTCCTCTTTATCTCAGGGAAAGAAAAAGAGAAGCCAGAACAATATTTTCATACTTTTTTGTAGTAATTAAAATGGAAAAAGTAAAAAGGGAATTTTAAAGAAACACACAACTGCTTTATGGTGTGCATGTTAAAATAACAATCCTTTTAAACTATTGTTTGACTTGCTTCGACTTCAACTTTTGACTGTTTATTTTCTAGTTGTTTTTGTTAATTATGACTCAGATCCCAAATGCTAAATTCAGTCTAGGATTTCTTAACTAGTCTACTATTCTTTCACTGAGTTGGTAAAACCAAGTCGTAATTTCCTACAGATGAGGTCAAAATAAGTCTATGGACTATAGCTCAACATAAACCCACATACTTCTAAGTGACAAATACCTTTCTAAACTAAAATGTGAAAAACATGTTTTACTTTAAAAAAATCGTTTAACATGAGACACAGATCACATTTATTGGTATTCTTCTAAGTATCATAGTATTCATTTGCTAAGGTTTTTAACTCATAAAACATCTATTTTCAGTGGATAGGATTTATAATATGGAGAACTTACAAACTTAAGATAGTAATTCTTCCAAATTTATAAACCACATTCATTGATTTACAAACTACGTATTAGATATTTTCAATATTTAAGTCCATGTTCACCATGATTGACAGTTCCAGTCAGGAGTACAAAACTGGGTGTGATGCTCTCTGAAAGGGGAATGTGAAAACATGAATGGCAGAGAAAACTATAGCTTCCACAGTCCACTACACAACACTGACGCTGGTACTGTTCCCCTTTCTCATTGTTTGCCAGAAATGCTATAGTCAAATATTTGGTAACTGTACAAATATTCACTATGTATTTTTTGTGGGCTAACCTTATGCATGATGCATTTTTATTTCCTTATCTTTTAAACTAATTTTAAAATGAGTTTGAATTATATTGCTTATAATTGTTTTTAAATCTAGTTTAGAGCTAGATGTGAGATAGATAAAATTAAAATAAATTTACTTACAAAGACAAACTTTTCATAATATAGGTTTCAATAATGTTTAAACAGTGCTCCACAAATAATACTTTTATTAAAATACTTTTATTATGTGTGTACACTTAACATTTCTCAATTTTTCTGTAAAGTAACAATAGAAGAATCTAGGTCTTAAAGTTCCAGGATGGCATCAGGATTTAATTCCAGGCCTGGCCAAAGACCCAATACAGTTTTCCACCCTATTTCTACTAGGCAGAGGACTTTTACAGCCAAAGGGAAAATCAGTTAAACCAAAGGAGCCAGGGTAAAGGAAATGCTTTATTGAATATTTCAGAACCTGAGGCAATTTATATTTAGTATTGGTGATTTCTAAAAACAATTTTTTTCAGATCTTTAGCATCTTCCTAGTCCGTTCTGTAGCATTTACTGAGCACCCAAAAATTAAACTGAATATACTTGGGTCTTAATGTGCCTGAAAAAGTCCATTTCTGTCATAACTTGTTTAAAATAGTTTGGAGCGTGGGGCTTGGGTATTTCAACTCAAAGTAGTAGCTGTCTCCAAAAATTTTAGATAGTTCAATAATGCAAGTGTTATAAAACCTTTTTTTCTCTGCAAAGTTGATAGAAGACACACCTTCCCACATTATCCTTCTGGACACACTACTTGTGGTAGTGAAGTACCATAGTTCTTCACCGCTCCTCCCGTAGAGATGAAGTATATTTCTTTACCTCCTTGAATTTGGACTGCTTGTGCAACTTGCTTTGGCCAAGAGGACACATGGAACCAAGTGATACAGGTATAAATGTGACCTTCAGGAAGCTTTTCACATGTCTGCTGACTCTCTTGGCCCCCTGCAACAACCATGTGCGCAAGTCCCATTCTGGTTCTCAACCTTCCTAATGCCGCGACCCTTTAATACAGTTCCTCATGTTGTGGTGACCTCCAACCATAAAATTATTTTCGTTGCTACTTCATAACTGTAATTTTGCTACTGTTATGAATCGTAATGTAAATATCTGATATGCAGGATGTATTTTCATTGTTCGAGACCCACAGGTTGAGAACTGTGTTAGAGGGTAAGAGAGACAGAGCAGAGAGGAGCCATCCCAGCTGAGACTAGTCGACAGGTGGCCTTGATTGTCAACCATCTGCAGACCATGAGTGAACCTAGGCAAAAGGAGTCTAGCCAGTCCGAGGTCAGCAGGAATGTTTAGCTGACCCATAGACCCATAAACAAGAATGCGTGATTGTTGTTTCAAGTCATTAAGTTTGGGGGTGGCTTGTACATGGCAATAGGTAATTGATTACATTTCTTTCAGATCCTATGAAAGTGGCCTGTTTTCAGCTCAACGCCTCCCTCCTCTTCGCATTGATCATGGTGAGTTTAAGCTGTCATAAACTTGCAGGTAGTTTATATGAAAGGGAAGCCTCTAGTGTAAGTGAGATGACACTGAGTACAAGCACTGAATCTTGCTATTTCATTGTGGCTGAAAACTCAAGGAAGTAGCTTTTCTGCTTTCTCAAAACACATTAGCTAAAACAGCCTCAAGATTAGTAGTCAATATACAAATATGCAAAAAAAGCAATTCCATGCTTTGTTTTTCTTATTTGTTGTATTATTTAATATAATTTACCTTCAAGAAATTTGGTTTTGTGTCTTAGATAAGTTCCTCTTTTTGAATTTTAGACTCATAATCTTAAGTTTTCTTCCAGGAGTAAATCTCATTGGCTTCAACCCTCAAGATTAGTAGTCAATATACAAATATGCAAAAAAAGCAATTCCATGCTTTGTTTTTCTTATTTGTTGTATTATTTAATATAATTTACCTTCAAGAAATTTGGTTTTGTGTCTCAGATAAGTTCCTCTTTTTGAATTTTAGACTCATATTCTTAAGTTTTCTTCCAGGAGTAAAACTCATTGACTTCAAGTAGCCTAAGTATCCATCACTTGCTCTGTATATACAATCAGCAGTATTGAGGACATGGTCAGTGAATCCCCTATTGCATATGAAGCTTCTATTTTGTGCTGGCTTAGAATAATAAGAAAGAAAATACTGTGATAAATCTAAAATATTTAATAACTGTAGCCCTAATCTGCCTTCATCACTGAAATATGCTAGACAATATCAGAGACAATACATTTCATGATGATAAGAAATGGATGTTTAAATCTATCATTAAAGTAAACATGCTAAGGAGAATGTTCAATTTTTTGACTAAATATTTTGTCTAGATTTACCATATATTTGGAAGGCCACTAGGATATATACCTTCCTGAGTCACAGAGTAAGAAAATCATCTGATTTCTAGCAAACGAATATAAGCTACTTTGAGATTCATTTTCATATTTCTTTAAATTCTTTTTAGCCTCTTTAATTCACAATTGGTCTCAGTATCCATGTGCTGTTCTTGGTTCAATGTTTAAATTGTACGCTTCACCTATAGCTACTCTCCAGAAGACCTCTATAGATTACTTTACCCCTTTCATTGTCTCGTGACCTTTCTTGGAATCTACCATCTAATAATCTTGCAAATCCATTCATACCAATTGTAATAATATTAGTTATTGACCATTTCCATTTTTAGATAAGAGCCTTTTGGAGAAAGACCTCCTTTTCTCTCTTGCTATATTCCAACCAGATCTGTCTCAGTCCTAACTGTAAGGTCCTTGACTTATTTGTTACAGACATTCTTTCTATAGCTGCCTGCTTAGTGGGTAAGGAAGAGGAGAGGGAGATGTGTGTGTGCACGCATGTGGGCTCCTGTGCCTCCATAGTAAGTTATCCTTTCATTCCACTTGGCTCCTTAACATAACAAGTCATAGTTATTTGCAGTTTGACACCCTAAAATCTCTGAGGGAGAAGTAATTCTGTTTGCAGCTGCTTGAACCACTGAGATTCTACAAAGCACCATTTCATAAAATGACGACATCTGTTCAGTACATGGTTGTATAATATAGGTACCTGCGATCTTTTTGGTTGCTATGGCAATTTGGGTAGAGGGAATAATTGGCAAGTGGAAATAGCTTTGACCCAAATAGGAGTCTCTGATTTCCTGGGCACATAACTCTATTAATGACACTATAGCCAACTAAACAAACATGGGGTCAAAGAATAAAGAACAAATAGAATCTAGGTCAGCAGTGCTAAGCCCAAGGCAAGAGCAGAGAATACAAAAATGCTAATCTTGGTCCTGGAGACTTGAAAAAGTTAATAAAAACGCCAAAATGCTTAACTCTTGGCAACCTACCCAAAGGTAGGCTATATTCTGGGAAAATGACTCTCAGCATGACATTATATATGCACAATTAATTTAAACATAAACTTTTGAAATGCGGGTGGTGCCAAGGCCAATTTCAGCTGATGTCATTTTCTCAGAGTAAATATCAATAAATATAGCATTTTAAAGAAAATTATATTGTGATATTAAAGGAAAAGCCCTATGCAGAGGCAGATCACAGTTCCTTTCGCAATAAAAGGAACAAAAAGGAATACTGATTAGTAGGGATGAGTAAAGTCCCCCCTGTGTTACAACATAAGATACAGGAGGTTAATTTTTACCCACCAGGTTCTAAAATTGCTCCCATAAATTTGCTCATGTAAACTAGGTTGCATGTTGTGTGAGGAAAAATTAAGATTCAGCAAGGAAGAGCACACATTAAATTTATGGTTGCAATTTTCAAGTTTAAACCGAAGTTGTCTGAACATTTGGCCTTGGACCCACTCTGCCGTGATTTTAAACATAAAAAAACAGGGAGGGGACTGAAGGTAAACTCCAATATCAACATTCATTTGGTGTGTACCTGACATTGGGCCTGGACAACTCAAAGAATTCAAAGCCCAATGTCTCTCATTGGACTTTCTCCAATTGTGTGGTGGAATCACTGTAGCAGGATCACCTGAGCTACTCATCAAAAATGCAGACTCCAGACCTTACCCAACATACTCGGGGTCAAAATCCCTTGTGGATGGAGCTTGAGAAAATGAATTTTCAATAAGCTTTCAGGGTGATTCTGATGCACAGTCAACTCTGAATGCCATTCCCTTGTGGGTCATTAGTGGAGAAATATTCTGCCGTATACAATTTTATAAAATACCAATAGTTTCTTAGCAATAATAAATACAATGGTGATGGGGCAAGTTGAGAAATAGAAATTCTGTGCATCATTTGGATGCGAGCTGTTAGAGCAGTCAGACAGTATGAAGTCTCCATCTCAGTCATTCTCCTTGTTCTGTTCAAACTTCCATTGGTCTAGCCCTACTTGCCATCCCTGGTTTAACAAACAAACTTCTCTACGTAATTGGCACCATCAGCAAGACTCAAGGATTGTTACATTCGTTACTGCCATGTTTCTCTTTCTTATGTGTAGTCAATCATTATAGTAAAGTGCACATGTGTTTCATATTTGATGTCAATGTCTTACAAGCATTCACTTAAGCATATTTGCTTACGTACCTCTTTGGACAAATAATATAGAGATGGTGACTGAGGCTATCTCCTGGAATTAGATGATTAGAAGATAATTTATATTTATAAAATGTTATACAGGTGCATATTGCCCATTCTATATATAAATCAAATTTAATTTCAAAGTATATTAACAATTAGCTTTATAACTATCTCCTACGTAATTTTAAACTACTTAATAATGTAGTCCTTTGAATTTTCTTTCTTTCTAACCCCAGTAAATATACAAAGTGGAAGTTCCATACATGTTGAATGAATATTTTGAAACAGAGCAGTGATGTTAAATTGCTGGTTTGTACTCTAAAAAATGTGCTATACTAATTTGAGACTTAAAAACTGTGTTTCTTTCAAAGTGCTGCATTGTCTTTATCAAATGATATCATTTGGTTGGACTTCTTTCAGAACCACTAAAATAATTCACCTCAGACACACTTAAAGGAGATGAAAGTCCCTGAAAGAGGTATTGCTAAAGATATTTTTAAATTGAAATCCTGACTACTAAATCTCTAAGTGGCTGCAATACCTGGGGCATGGATTGAGCTACGAACTGTTCCACACTAGCTCTGATGCTTCAGAAAGTTCATGATTTGCTCCCACACAAACAATGAATGGTACCTCCAAGGAACGAATCTAAATAAATGCATGCTTGCAAAGCCCCTTCTTGTGCCAGTTCAATTTTCTACAGTGTCCTTATTCATCTGGCTAAGCCATTAAACTGACAGAATATTTTTTCTTTAAAGTTAATTTTTACAGTTACATAACAGTTGATTTTTTCTACTTGGTCATTGTGAGTAATAAATTAATATGAGCATTAAGTAAAAAAAACAACTCAAGTTCTGACAAGCATCAAGCCATCTATTATCAAACCAAAGATGCACAGAATTAAAATGTTAAACTACTGGAGAGATCTGCACAGTCATTATGTCCTGAAATGGGTTTCTGATTATTTCAGTCCCTGCTGATCTTTCCTTCTCTGAAATGTTACAGTAAATCTGTATCTAAATGATGTAATACAACACCAAATCGTTCCTCATTCCATAAATATTATTTTGTATAAATATATAAATACAAAATTTAAAATATTAATATATAGATTTAAAGTATAAATATTTAGCTATATTTCTTAATACATACCCACACTATATTTATAATATACTAGAGCCCCGGAATGAAAATTCATGCACTGGAGAGGGGGTCCCTCAGCCCGGCCTGCCCCCTCTCACAGTCCAGGAGCCCTCAGGGGCAGGAGGCGACCCAGCAATCAGGGGAAGGCGACGCCCCCATCACACCTCTGCTGCTGCCTCTGCCAGCAGCACAAGCCTCGGCCAGCCCTGGGTACCTGAGCCTCGGGCGGCCCTGGGTGGCTGGGGGGCTGAGGGGACTGGAGGGCTCTGGAGGCAGGACTCCTTGCCACACGCCTGCCTCTCCGGCGGGGCTGAGTGGACTGGGTGCTACCATCTTTGAGGGCATGGCAGTCAATTAGCATATTCCCTCCTTATTGGCTGTGGGTGCCACCATCTTTTGAGGGCATGACAGTCAATTAGCATAATCCCTCCTTATTGGCTGTGGGAACCACCATATTTGAGGGTGTAGCAGTTAATTAGCATATTCCCTCCTTATTGGCTGTGGGTGCCACCATCTTT
>NW_005363247.1:206711-244225 GCF_000412655.1 Myotis brandtii | reverse complement strand
AAATTATATATATACTATGTATATTTTAAAATGTAAAATATTTTTTATATATTTTAACTGTTTTATGTGTTTGTCTCATTTCTACTATTAATCATTAAGGTCACAGAAGGCAGGAATCATTCCTCATACTTCTTTGCTATTCTCCACAGTGTGAGCACACTGTATAGCAAAAGGGAACAAAAAACACACACTGCCTAATAGAATGTGCCATATAATGGTCAATTGTCTTCCTAAGTTCACATTACCAGTGTTTATAAGCCAATGGAAAATAAACCCAACAATCTCTCTGCCTCCTCACTTCCCTCAATCCACCATTTCCTTCCAAGAACTTGCACCAATTCTTTAATAGTTGTTCACCTTTGGGTATCTGGTTGCCTTGCTATTGCTTTTAAAAATGTGTATAACATTGAAGACAAGAGAGAGTGGAAGAAAATTCGGTATGAACTTTTTTCAAGGATAAATTAGGATTTTATTTCTGCCACCAATGAGATAGGTTTTGAAATAGTTCACTCATGGAAAAAAAAAGTTACATGGGGGTTTATTTCTGGGTTCTCAGTTCTGTTTCATTTGTCTGTGTGTCTGTTTTTATGCCTATGCCTTGCTGTGTTGATTGTCACTTAATAGTAGAATTTGAAATTAGGGAGTGTGATACCTCAGGCTTTGTTGCTTTTTCTGAAGACTGCTTTCGCTATTTGGGGTCTTTTGTGGTTCCTTACAAATCTGATGATTTTTGTTGCTGTTCTATTTTTTTAATAAATACCCTTGGGATTTTGATGACCATTGCATTGAATCTGTATATTGCTTTGGGTAATATGGCCATTTCAACTATGTTGATTCTTCCAGTTCATGAACACAGAATATCTGTCCATTTCTTTGTGCCTTCAAATTTTTATTATTTTTTATTGATTTTTAGAGAGAGAGGAAGGGAGAGGGATAGAGAGATGGAAACATAGATGAGAGAGAAACATCATCAATTAGCTGCCTTTTACACACCCCTTACTGGGGATTGAGCCTGCAACCAGGGCATGTGCCCTGACCCTGAATTGAACCAGTGAGCTCTTGGTTCATGGGTTGACGCTAAACCACTGAGCAACAGCAGCCAGGCTGTGTCTTCTTCAATTTTTAAAAATATGTCTTGTAGTTTTCAGTATATAGGTCCTTCACATCTTTTGTTAATTTTATTTCTAGGTGTTTCATTTCTTTTGTTGCAATTGCAAAAGGAATTGCTTTTTTCATTTCTTTTTCTGAAATTTAATTGTTAGTGTATAGGAATGCAATAGATTATTGTACATTGATTTTGTATCCTGAAACTTTACTGTATTTGTTTATTGTTTCTAATTGTTTTTTCTATATAAAATACCCCAACATAACAAAGGATATCTCTGACAAATCCTCAGCTAATATCATACTCAATTGTGAAAAACTGTAAGCTTTTCCTCTTAGGTCAGAAACAATACAAGGGTGTCCACTCTCACCACTGTTATTCAGCATAGTACTGGAAGTCCTAGCTAGAGTAACCAAGCAAGAGAAAGAAATAAAAGGCTTTCAAACTGGGAATGAAGAAATACAATTGTCACTTTTTTCAGACAATGCATTTCTTTCTTATCTTTGAGCACAAGTAAGTACTATCAATGTCTTATTGGTATTTCCAAGGGAAGAAAAACATATATATAAAAGGCTAAGTGCCCGACCATACATCCATCCGACTGACCAGCCGACCAACCAGCTGGTAATATGACGCACACTGGCAACTTAACAATAAACGTTGACTCGCACATGCATAATACATATAAAGCTTTCGCTGGTGCCAATCATATGTGTGTTTTAATTTTATAATACTATATTATATATACTATTTTGACATGTAATTTTTTGCAGTAATGTAATTACCACATGAGTCGTTCTTCTAATTAATTTCCTTTCAATGTACACAAATCCGTGCACCGGGTCACTAGTTATTTAATAATTCCTTCAAAGTTTCTATATCAGGCTGCATGTTATCGCCATGCTATGAATAGGGATAAGAGTCATCTTCAAAGAACGTACTGTTTTGTTCACAAGAAAATGATGCAACTTATTAACTAAAGGGCTACAGTTCTATCATCAGAGCACTTAAAGGGAAGAATGAAATTTCAGAAGTTTAATTTACAAAATTTGCCTAAAGGGCACAGAGTTAGGAAAGACCATATCCTTATTCTCTCAAGGTCAGGGGAGAGTTTAGATTAACAGCTTCTTAGCTAAAGGAAATTCTAAGCATTCCCATTTGACAGGGTGGAAGAAGACCCTTTGGGAGAAATTCTGAGAAGTGTGACTCCTTGATTACTTTGTTTTTTCTAGGCTTTGTGGCCTAAGGTCTATCTAGTTTCTGAGGGTTGTCATATCAAAATAGCACAAACCTAGTGGTTTTAAACAACAGATATTCATCATCTCATAGTTCTGGAGGCTAGAAGTCTGAAACAAAATGTCAGTGGGGCCCTGCTCCTCCTGAAGGTACTATTAAAAGGACTGTTCCAGGCCTCTTTGGGAGCTTCTAGTAGCCTCAGAGGCATTTTTGGCATTAATGACAATTCACTACTTCATGACAAAATTTTGGTCACTCATTCTTTCTTCTTTTGCTCAGTCAATGGCTCAGCAACTCCTCTATACTAAACACTGAATGAATATTGTAGACTAATTTATCTAAAATGTCCCAACCATTAGAATCATCTTTGTAGGAAAAAATATGGATTCGCTTAAATATTTTTATTTAGTAAGATTAGTTTACACCCAAGAAATATGTATTTTTAGTACTCACTGCAGGAGATTCTTATAAACAAAGAAGTTTGGGAAATCTTGCTGCAAAACTATAGAGATAAAGTAGATATGAAGCCTATACTGTAGATTTTACATCCTTTCAAACTGCTTTGATTAGAATTTCCTCTAACATTTGAAGGAGCAACTCAGATAGCTTTATGGCTCAGTTAAGTGGAACAATAAATGTCCCTGATTTTTTTAGGTGACTCTGAAACTGACTCTGCAGAATATCCCAAAAGTGCAGTTCCTAAAATATTTGGAGTATGGATTTCCAAGAGGGCTCATTTCAAATGCACATTTAATTTTTAAAAAGTGGTCATCTTATTTTAAAAAAATTACTTTAGAGTCACATGGTTTATAGTTATCCGATATAATGAAGAGGTAATATGCAAATTGGCCCTCGCACCCTCACAAGATGGCTGCCTATGACCAGGCCATCAGGGAGGTTAGTGAGAGACGACCAAATGACTGAACAAGCAGGCTGCATGGGGTGACCAGGCCGGCAGGGGGTTGGTGAGGGACGACCAACCGACTGAACAGCAGGCTGCGTGGGGGAGGATGAGAAGCGACCTGGCCGGCAGGGGGGAGCAGTTGGGAGCGACCAGGCCAGCAGAGGGAGGCAGTTGGGGGTGACCAGGCTGGCAGGGGTGGTGGTAAGAGGCAACCAGGCTGGCAGGGGAAGGGGGCAGTTGGGGGTGATTAGGCTGGCAGGGGGGGCAGTGAGGAGTGACTAGGCTGGTGGAGGTGGGGGCAGTTGGGAGCAACCAGGCCGGCAGAGGGGAGCAGTTGGCGGCGACCAGGCCAGCAGCGGGGACAATAAGGGGTGACCAGGCTGGGGGAGGGCATTTAGGAGCAACCAGGCCGGCAGGGAGGGGGCAGTTGGGGGCCACCTGGCTGGCAGGGGGGGCAGTTAGGGGCGATCAGGCCGGCACTCAGAGGCAGTGAGGGGCAATCAGGCTGGCAGGGGGGGGACAGTTAGGGCGACCAGGCAGGCAGGCAAGCAATTAGGAGCCGGTGGTCCAGGATTGTGAGAGGGATGTCTGACTGCTGCTTTAGGCCAGATCCCAGGGATTGGGCCTAAACCAGCAGTTGGACATCCCCCAAGGGTTCCTGGATTGGAGAGGGTGCAGGCCGGGCTGAGGGGACCCCCCCCCCCCACAATGCACAAATTTTGTGCACTGAGCCTAGTAAGAATATAACTTTGAAGCTGATAAAGACCCTGTAGATAATCCCCTTCCTTAAAAATTCATGGGAAAACTGGACCCAGAAATGCTGAATGAGTTTCCCAAATTTATAGAACTAGTAAAGAGAGGATAAGTAGAGCCTACCATCTAATTGTGGAATAAAACAGCAATAAGATTTTTAACTTATCATGCACATCTCATGCTGAGAGAAAAAAACAAAGGGTCTTCCGCAGACTTTAAGCTTCACAAGTGTGAGACTGGACATCTTTAGTTTATCGCTATATCCTCAGCAGCTAGTGCAGTACCTGGAATGCTGCAGGTGAGACGACTATCGCTTCTCACCCCATTGAACCAAGGTTACAAGTTCAATGTAACAATGTTATACGTGGATGTCAGTTTACCATCTCTTCCACCTCCTCCCAGCTTTTCAGGGCAATAAGCCCAGTACCCACCTCAAACTTCCTTTTCCCCATCCCTCCCCCTCCTTAAAGCACAAGTACACAAGGTTTTCTACCAGGTCCTGTGGAATCCTTCTGGGTAAAGACAACATGTTCCCCCATATCATCAGTATGGGGATCACTGGGAGCTTATTGGACCTGTAGAGTATCTGGACACCCCAGACCTATTGAATCAGAATCCATATTTAACAAGATCCTAGGGCGATTCATGTGCACATTAAAGCTTGAGAAGCACTGGCCCAGTGTTCATATAAAATACACATAAGACATACATTTTAACTCCTGGAAAGATGTAATAAGCAAAGGAGTAAATTATAATTTGGAAGAAAAATAGAAAATTGCTGACCTCTTTGGGGGAAACTGATAAAAAAGATTTTATTTCCAAGCTACAATTACATTATTCTTGGAAAAGTTTTTGTCTTATATCTAATTTGCCCAATATTGATGCTTGTATTCTAGGAAGATTTGTTTATTACATTATTACTTTATCTAGCATGGTTTTGGCAGAAATAATTACCGTACAGGGCATTTCTTGATGATTAATGACAAGTTAGGAGGAATGATTGGCTTGAGACAAGGCTGAAAGCAATTATTTCAACAAGTTATTAATTCTCAACCTATGTCCTATCTTGAAGTTGCTATTGTTTCATCCACTCAGCACAGGGGGAAAAAAAAGAAAGAAACAGAGTTCTATAGATCTTTGCTCATGCTCCAGGCAGTTTCATTTTGCTGTTTGTTAATGTTTTCTGGAGGCCCTCCTAGAGAACCACAGCTTTGTTCATTAACCTTTCAGATTGCTTAATGTTTGCAGTGCACTGTGCAATGTGAGCTACTGCTGTTACCTCAGCATCTCATTTACTTCACTCTGCCACTCCTTCCACACATTGGAAATGTACTGTCAGCTCCAAATTTATTATGCAAATACTACACCTAGGTGCTATTATTCTGACTTCCATTAGCTCTACTCTACCATTATCCCAGCCTCCTGAGAGTCAGAAGTGTCAAATTACATATATTGATTTGTGTGTGTGGTGGGCAGTGAGTTTTGATTTGATACTGAGTGGTCTCCCCAGAATCAGCAGAAAATCATTTGTGCTTGAATCAAAGACTGCATTCTTCATTTTCAAATATTGCAGTTCAAATATGTTCTCTCAAGAAAAATCTTATAGCAAAGAAGCCTTAAGAATGAGCCCTGGTTGGTATGGCTCAGTTGGTTGAGCATCATCAACACACTGAAAGGTTACCGGTTTGATTCCTGGTCAGGACACATGCCTGGGTTTTGGCCTCAGTCCCTGGTTCGAGGCATGCAGGAGGCAGCTGGTTGATGTTTCTTTCTCTCTCTCTCTCCCTTTCCCTTCCTCTTTCTAAAAAATCAATTTAAAAAAAGAATGAGCTTAGGAAATAATTTCATGTTTACACAGCCAGGAGGAACAGCTTCCCTCAAAACACCTGCAGACCTGTATCTATGCAGAAATTTCTACTTGAAGAGGTTGATTAGCTCTAGGCTAACCAATGGATAAGATGCTGTACTATCAAAAAATTTAAAGAACAAAACAAAGCAATAATCAAGGTCTTCTATAGGTCAGGCTTTGTGTGTATGTATCAGGCTTTACTTTAAGTAAAGTAGCATACCCTAAATAAAGTTACTTGCCTCCATGTGCAATAGACATGTATTTGAATTTCCTCATCACATTCTTTTTATTTCAAGAAAGTAAATATGCTCTGCCTACAAGTTCATATGTAAGTCACTTCTTTGTTTAAAACACGAGATCTTAAAATACAAGAGGTCATTTTTCATAATCTATATATATAAAATCCTAAGAGACCGTTCGATCGGTAGCTATGATGCACACTGACCACCAGGGGGCAGATGCTCAATGCACAGGCATAGAAACATGGAACAGACTGATGAATCTCAGAGGGAAGGGGGAAAGGGCAAGGGCAGGAAGAGATTAACCAAAGATCTAATATGCATACTAGAGGCCCAGTGCACAGATTCGTGCACCAGTGGGGTCCCTCAGCCTGGCCTGCGGGGATCTGGCCAAAATTGGCAGTCCAACATCCCCTGAGGGGTCCCGGATTGTGAGAGGGCACAGGCCAGGCTGAGTTACCGGGCTTTTAGTGTAAATATAAATAGAAACTTGCTCAATTAGTTCACCACTCTTCCCAGCTGGGTTGGTTAAGCCATATGGGTAATGCCTGGCTGATCTAAGAGTGCTTAAAGTTTTTTTCCTCTCCCCAAACCCCACATGTCAAAACCCATTGATTCCATCTCCAGTTGATTCTAAAGACCCTTATTAATGTTGGGTAAAATCTAAACATTTTCCATCAGTGGATACCTATGGTCTGAATGGAATTTAATCTCTGAAAACTCCTTCCTCACCAACATGACTATTTCATCAATCATTGCCTGTACACTGAATAAATAGGTTTCATAATATGTGTGTTTCCTTGTTTTTAAATATATGGAGATGTAATTTTGATTAATAGATGACAATGCACTCAAAAATGTTCTTAGCTGAATTTTATCAATATGTGTTTAATCTGAGTTAATGAATACTTAGTTCAATTCTTACGGGTAGAAATGAATCATTTTTAAAAAACAATTTAAAAATCTGATTTTATGATTTAAAATGTGGGTTAAAGTACTCTAAGGAACAAGAAAACATGTTCTAGTGTGTGTCTCTCCTTTTTCTGCATAATCCGAATCCCCTGAGCATCGCTGAAAACCTAGTCTGTGCTGGGCATCATGCTAGGGGCTGGCAGTGTCGACATGTATGTGACTCATTCTTTGACCTGAAAGAGATCATAAGAATATATTTGTAAATTAGGGCATGAGTTTTTATTTTTAAATTTTCATATGATTCATTCACTTTTAGATAAGGTGAAGTGCAATACATGAAATAGAAATGCATTATGAATTGTACTGACTTTATATAAAGTATATATATTGGCCATCTAAAAGATTTGTGAGAATTAACCTTATATACATTTAAGAAAGATGGTGAGCAGTGACCAAAAAATGTGGACCAGAGCAGCTTCATATACACAACATCTACTACACATTTAAAACTCTGTCCCCAACCACCTTAAAAAGCTTTTGATTTGTGTGTACTTTGTACCAGTTCAATAGATTTCTTCAACATTTATTATAGGCTGATGTCTGGGGATATTGATCCAAACATATTTTATCACTAAAAGGAGCTGATGTGTTTAAGCATCCCAAGATTTTGTTTTTAGTGCATTTTTATCTATGAGTCATCTCCCCAAGACCCATGACTGTTAGTGCTATGTAAAGCAGCACATTCGTGGCTTTTATTTAAAGCATGGATTTAGAAATATTAGACTCTGATTTAGTTGACTCTTTTATTTCACAGTCATAAACTCTTATGGACTCTTACAAATCCTAGTCTTGGAAGTGACCTGAGACAAATATTTTAGATAATGTGTATTTTCAACAAACTAACTCTTGTTTGAATAAATTGCCTAGTCAAATTAAATTGTTTCACTAATGAACTTATAGATTTGTTTCACTAACAGAACCCAAACAAGCAGCAAATTTACACGTCATCAGTTTAAATCTTGTGACTCTTTTCACATTTAATTTTTTCTTCCAAATGGTCATTTAGAGCCTTTGAGGTTAAAATACAAGCTGGAATTTGGGAGTGATCAGGGTTCTGAGGAAAGAATGCTAAGAGTGACAAAATGGTGTAAGATCCAAGTTTCTAAAATTTCGTGTTAACTACTATGTATAACATACTATTTATAATTTAACTGCATCATTTGAGGAATCATTAGTGATTATTGGTCATTTAGGCAGACTCTGTTAAATCTATAATAATAAAAGCATAATATGCTAATTAGACCGGACAACCTTCCAAACGAATCCAGGGCTGCGAGGGCCAAGGCAAGCCACCACAGCTGTGAGGGCCAAGCCCCTTGCACAAATTGTGTGCATCGGGCCTCTAGTATCAGATAAGAGAATAAAAACAAAGAAACAAAATCAGAAGCTCAACATAATAAAGTAAAAAGAAATAAATTAACCAATTACTTTAGTTATGCCAGTTTTCCAAATACTTATTGGGGATATTTTGATGCACTGGGTGATGTGTTTGTAACATAACTGTCCACACTGCATTATGGAGGATGAGATGGTGGTAACTTAAAGGAAAACGGGTGAGGCACATGAGAAGGTGACTGATTCGTGAATATGTGTTTGTGTATATCTTCAATAACACATCTAGGTAATACTCTTGACAGATTAGAAAGAAAAATCACATCATAAAATTTTAATTCAGTCATTATTGATCAAAAAGGGATTCCTTGATGGAGAAAGGCTAAAACCAAGATCTCTTGTCTTCCTTTAATTTGCTTAGCTTTGTAATTAAGAAATCAAAATCCGTACACAAAGCTAAAAGGAACATTTGCCTACATTAAGAGTGAATGGATTAAAATAACTAGTTACTAATCTTTCTGTATTATCTTCAACAACTGATGACAGTAGTTAAACAATTTTCTTTGATCTATGATACAGCACAAAAGTGCTTTGAAAACATTTAGTTTCAAAACAGTATTTGAACGTTGAATATAATACATATTTACGCGGTTCTCAATATGCCAGGCACTCCTTTAAGTGCTTTCTCATATACAAGGTGGATCTAATCTATATCTTTGTTCTCATTTTGCCAATTACCGAACCTTCAACAACAGAATTCTTACAACAATAAGGACAAAATAGCCAAGTCAAAGTGCATTATTTGGAACATGAATTGTGTAATTTGGAGGCCTTCATTGATTCATCCATTGAATAGTTATTAAGCTCCAACTATTTGCTGGTTACTTTGTGATTGCTTGGCTGCCAGTGCAGAATGAGAGTCTCTGCTACTGTGTAACTTGTTTTCTGGTAAGGTTTAAAGAAACTAGTAGATAAAAAGCATAACATTGTAAATATGGTTAAATTACGCTATAAAGGAAATAAACCAAGTAAGCAAAGCAAAATGAGTATAAAGCCACATAATTTGGCACCAGGAGGATACCACTGGAAGTCTGTGACCTGGTTTACAGAGAAACCACTGCAGTTGTAATGAGTTTGAACTCTCAAGAACATGCAAGCTAAGGAGTCACAAAATTACTTTTGACACATAAGGTAAATCTATAAGCACAAATGTGGGTAGTGAAACTTAATAACTCTGTAGAGAATGTTGGTAAGGTCAAACTCTCCTTTAATGAACCATTAACACTTAAAGATATGTGTTAAAATGATGCTAAGATTAGGATGTAGTAGAAGGAGTAAGAAAATTTAATGATCAGGTTAATACTCTAGTTCTGTACAGGCCCCACTATTTTATAAACCTCTGCTCCGTATGTGATGCATAATATCATAGGTCAAATGATGTCAGACAGAGAGGACTGGGATAAAAATTAAGACATGGTCAAACTCTGAACAGGTATGTAAAAAGATACTGCATGGTATTTTTCTCTCTCAAAAAAAAAATCCTTATCAGTTTTTTAAATTAATAAAGTAGTAGTTTTTAATCTCTGAGAAATATTTTCTTCGTTTATTAATTTATAAGACAAGGGATACTTTATTCAAAGCATTCATTTATTTATTTAATCACTAATTTATTGAACAAATATTTTTTAGCATATATTATAGTTCTTTCTAAACCTAACTTGGTATACAATAGGCTGTCTTACACATGATGAGTGTAAAGGACTGCAACATGGCAAAACTATCCATGGTAAGTCTACTCTGTTGCAATGGATTCCCACAGGAGTGTATATAATACAGTAATATGGGGCTTTACATTACTCACTGAGGACTGCTTAGGGTACCACAGGGTGCTGAGTAGTTGGCTGCTTTATTATATTTTATAAACACTGGCCAAAACCATTTGTACATTTAGGAAAAATACCTACCACACAAATGCTAACTGGCCACTGTCTGATTTGTATATATTCAACGTAAGAATAATTTTATTCTTATATATGCAATATTGAGCTGGTTTTTTAAAAATATTTTTTATTGGTTTCAGAGAGGAAAGGAGAGGGAGAGATAGAAACATCAGTGATGAGAGAGAATCACTGATCAGCTGCCTCCTGTACTCCCCCCACTGGGGGTCAAGCCTGCAACACAGTCATGTGCCCTGACGGGGAATAGAACCATGACCTCCTGGTTCATAGGTTGCCATTCAACCACTGAGCCATGCTGGCTGGGCTGAGCTGTTTTTTAAAAATGCAATATTTGTTTAAATAAGATATAATATACAATGTAAGAAAGTAATGGAGTAAATTTGAAGATCAATTGGCTTTATTAAGCCATTTGTGAATCAGGCAGTATCCTATCTAGCAACTAGTGCTCCAAAGGGTGGTATAAAATGGAAGTTGTTGTGTTTTTGTTTTTGTTTTAATAGAAAGAAGGGTGGAGCAAAGGCGCTATTAACAAAAGAAAAAAAAGGATTATTTGGGGGCCAGGACATCTTCCTTTGGGAGAAGAGAATGGGAAGGGTTTTTATCATGCAGATTGCCTCTTCTTTGTGTGAGGGACACAGAGAGCTGGCATGGAATATTGCCTTCCTTGTGCCTTGCCCTATAATTCCAGTGTGGTTAATTAAGACTGTGTTTCTCGGGGGGATTGAAATTACAATTAGGTTAGGTGTTAAATCTAGGTTTGGTATTTTGGACTTTATAGCATAAGCGATGCCATTTGGAGCCTGTGGTTGTCCCTCTAACAAGAGAAACCAGAAGGAAGTCTCCTGTTATGGTTAGCATTGGTTAGACCAGCAGTTCTCAACATGTGGGTCGCGACCCCTTTGGGGGTCGAACGACCCTTTCACAGGGGTCGCCTAAGACCATCGGAAAACATATAATTACATATTGTTTTTGTGATTAATCACTATGCTTTAATTATGTTTAATTTGTAACAATGAAAATACATCCTGCATATCAGATATTTACATTACGATTCATAACAGTAGCAAAATTACAGTTATGAAGTAGCCACAAAAATAATTTTATGGTTGGGGGTCACCACAACATGAGGAACTGTATTAAAGGGTCGCGGCATTAGGAAGGTTGAGAACCACTGGGTTAGACCCTTATAAAGACCATATCCAGATTTTACCACCATTCAGGGGTTGTGAATGTCCAGCCCGTGGGCTGTACAAGGCCCTCAGGCTGTAGAAGGCCAGTGAAATCATTTGGTCTGGCCCTGCCAAGGCATTAGGGGTGAGTTAATTAAATGTTTGACCAATAAATCAGGCTAATTTTTAAGTTGATACGTTTGTATGGCCCATGAATGATGTTATGAATCTCCCAATGGCCCTTGGCAGAAAAAGGTTCCCCACCCCTGCCAAGGAGAATGTGGGTTTGAGGAAGAAATGAGACAGCAGAAACATTAATTTTAAATTAAAAAATCAGATATAAGATGAAATATTACCAAATTAGTCACTTCTCGTATAAATAAAAAGAGTGATGTTAGTATGTTATTCAATAATGTAAATATATGTAGCTAATAGATAAAGCATATTGAACAGGCATTTTCTATATCCCCAGAGTAAGAGTAGGATAAAGAAGAGAGGGGAAGAAACAAATGAACAAAAAAGAATGGAATCTGTTTTGTACTCATATATTTGCTTAAATGTTTGTAAAATGTTCTTCTCCCAAATCCTTAAGCATTATACAAAGCAAAGTGCTACTCCTACCCTAGGGGTCATTCCAAAGTATTTCTTGAAACACAGAGCTCTAAGTTAATGGCCTTAAAATAACAATTACTTTTTAAATTGAATTTGAACTATGTGCCAGGCATTTCCCTAAAGCCTTATATCCTAACATCACAGCAACACTATTAATTAGGTGCCATTAAACCTGTTTACTGATGAATTAAGGTCAAGCACTGCCCAAGGCTGAAGAGTCCAAACTCAGAGCCACTAAACAGGGTTCCTTTGCAATGATTTCTGTAGAACCAGGGGCTTCTGCAAGTGCCTTTGCTTCTGGGCTACATCTGGAAGTCAGGTAGTGTGCACACACTTTGCATATCACATATATCTGTCATTAGAATGCAGAAATCCAATTGTCTTTGAAATAAGAATCTCTAGAAAATAAAGTTGCATTGATCAGCTAAAGTTTCAGAGTCACTATTCAAATTCTAGCACTAACTTTATAAAAGGTAGAGCCTTTCTAGAGGAAGAGTAGGCAATGACATATGTATGCTGATAAAGTTACTTGCAAATGCTAAAGCACTAAGCTCAGAGAATTTCAACTTCTCTGTCCCAATAGGGGCTAACAACAGTTGAATCATCAAGAAAGGGTTTATGTACTTGCAAGTAATAAAATGCTGTGTTCTCTCTGAGATTGAGGTCTCTAGGGTAAATTCCACCTTAGACATACAAAATAAATGAGGTAAATAAGATAGAACTTAGTAAAGGTGTTGTCTATAGTTTCAAATATTGGAAAACTTGAAATATCTAAGAAGGTACATTTGAAATTAATGGTGCATAAGGATGAACCTTTTAAATGTCAGCCTTAGAAGGAATGTGAGTGGGATGAAATAATGAAAGTTTATTCAACTTTAGAAATGTACTAGCTTAAAATGGTGCTGCTCCTACTAAATAATTTTGTCCGTTATGAAAATATATTAAGTCAATAGTCTATTTATAGAAAACATTTTTGTGTGTGTGTCTGTGTGGATTAGCAAGGTGAGGTCCTGAGGAAAGCATTAAAAACTGGATTAATTTTGGCAAACATTCATTATATTGCTTTATTCTCAGTTTATGCTGGCTATGGAAATGTGCTCAAATTTGAGCCCTTTAAAAATGTTCAAGTCTATATTTGAATAGTGTCACCATGCATTTTCTTTCCATTTCTTCAGTAGTACACTCTCACAATGTCCCTTCCCTTCCCAATATTAAGTCAGTTTCATTCAATTCACTGGGACATAAATCTCTCAGCTCAGGGAAGAGAACACTAGTCCTTCATAGTATAACACCCGAGTCCCAAACAAAAACTGTGAGTTAATGATCGTGGGGGCTTGAAGCAAAAGCTAAAATAAGACTACAGTTGCTAGTTAAGGCTGCCATGTTCATATGACAGAAGAGATTCTATCTGCTACTAAATCCAGGTTTTCATAGGCATGTGGAATGCCTCAAAATTCTTGAAAAATTTTGTCTTCCTTTAGATTCTGACTTCTTGTCATCTTATGACTTGTGTTGTCAGATCCATGTTGTCTAATTGGCATTGATGTGGGAATGTTCCTAGTAGCTTCTCTGCCCCCTATGATATCTGTGTTCATATTTACATATGTGAGTTTGGCTTGTGTCACAGAATTCAGGCTCTGATGCATATTTTTAAACTTGGAAAAATTGTTACAATTCAGATTGTTTCTTTTACATGGCAACAACTAAATTGTCTATAGTTATTTATACTTACATTATTCCAGTGTTATTACATACACACATAGACACACTTAAGGTAATAATTATAGAAATCCTCCTATAATCATCTTCCTATAGCTGTCACAGTAACTAGGCATGTAGCGAATAAATACTTAAACTGCCTTTAGGAGACCCATAATCCTCTACTCCAGATGTTTTCCATGCCCTAATCCCCTTCCCAATATTCCCCATATTATACCATTACCTAGTGACTACTATAGTAACACTCATACCTCCCTATTGCAGATATGCCCCTTGCTTGGAGATGGCTTATTATATATATATATCTTCCCTCTAAAACAAAATTTTACTTCTTTACCATATCTCTCAGGACACTAAGCCAATGAAATGAGTTAATTCGTTTTAAAGGGAATATTGGCATTTTAAAAACAGTTTTGTATAGCATGTTTTAGGAGTGAATCTTTACTATAGAATTTCAGGTGAAGGGATGAATTATAAAACAGATATTTGGGAGTAGAGAAATCTCATATAGTATCTTCCAGTTCCACATATTGAAATAATTCCTCTGTAGACTAGCACCACATATTTTTTTTCAGTTGCATAGCCAAGGAAAGACAATACAGTGAGGTGGGGGAAATCCACTGTATCCTTGATATTCAAGAGAACTGAGATCTATACTCAAATTTAGCAAAAATTTATTGGATATTTACAGTGTATCACTTACATTGTCTCCATATCAACTTCTCTTTGTGTAAACTGAATTGTTTGGCATTAAGTATATAACTCTAAAATGTTATGTTCTTAGAATGGAGTTCATCTGGTATTTGTAATGTGAAACAAGGGTATGGAAGAGCAAAGACATATTAGAAGGAGAGCAATTTCTATAAGAGAAATGAGAATTAAGCTTCTTTCACAAATGGAAGACAAATGAATCCATGAATTTCAAGTGCATGTTTGTAATTTGTCAAATGAGTTCTATAGGAAAGAAGCTAGAGGGGGCCATTAATGTATTAATAGGAACTTTAAGAATTAAATCTAAATAATCTAATCTTTACTGTTTCTCAATCTAATTTGATATTGCCCACAAGTAAATCTATTTTCTAAACAGATGGGCCTTAAAATAATCTGCCAATTAATCTTGAAGGGCAAACTGCTTTGCAGCTCAGAAAAAGAAGTATCTTATTTATGGATGTTTAGCTGTGATTATATTCAGACCAGAGGCATTATGTTTTACAACAATTTGGCAGCATTCCTATGCTGCATCCCAAGAAAAGATTTTGAATCAAGGAAATATTTAAATGAAAACGTGAGAGAATCCAAGTTACTCGACATAAAGACATTGTGAGCATACAAAGCACCTCTCCACTGTCCAACACCTAAACCCATCTTCCAACCTTTAAGACAAGAAAGTGCAGGAATTAGCATTGGCAGTTATGCATTTCAAAACATGATATTTTTTAGATAAAAAAATGATTTGGTCCAGACACATTGCGGAGGGAAAAAAGAACAGAGAAGATATCAATGTGGAAAATCTGGTGAGAGGTGATTCTGTTTATCTGCTACCTTCAGAGTCTTCCCAGACCCAAATACATTTCGAAGACAAAATCCTTTATAGGAGCGTGAGGAACAGACTCTAATCTTCATCAGTGCAAGGGTATGATGGATGCAGTGAGAGACTATAAACTCAAAAAGGATGAGAAAATTAAAATTTTCAGGGCTATCAATATGACAACTTTCTAGCAGGGAACTCAATTGCAAAGATGGACTCTTGACTTGAATGCACTAAGACCTAGAGATAAGGAGCAGAAATGGACAATAACTCATTTCCTAATCCTAAATCTTTTCAAGGTCCATCCTAAGCAATTATAAATCAATTTCCTCTGACTCTCTTCCATCCCTCCCTTCAGTGCTTTTTTATGGGGTTATTTATCTTATATGGTCTTGTTCTTTTTGATGTGTTATAGTCTTAGTCTACCCAAAGAATCCTGTCTTTCTGATGGGAGATCTTGAAGAGCACCAGCAAGATTAAGAAAGAGATGTTTGGAAAAGAAACCAATCATTGTAAGAGTTACCAAATATGTATGCATAACTCTAGGCACTATATTAGGTGTCTTGCATAATTTTTTATATTCTCATCAAAATCTAAGAGTTTTTATTTCCATTTTAAAGAAAACTCAGATACAGAAATATGGTCTCCCTTTCCCAGTACACCCTCCCTCCTCCTTTTTTTTCTTTTACTCTACTTCAGAACTTGTTACCTCTTCTACGAGGTCAATCCATCTTTCTACAACTCAAGATTGATTGTCTATTCCACCCATCCATGAGAAGATGAAAGCATAAAAGGCAAATAAGTAGAGGTTGATATTCCGTAGCTCAAGGACCTACAGTACCTCCTACCTCTTACAGTGACAATTCTAAATTCTGGAACTACTCCAAGCCTCAAGACCTCCAACTTGGCCCCACTTTATTCATCCAACCTATTTGGACTCTCCACTCAGGCCAGTTTCTCGATGCCCCTCCACTTCTTGTGGTGTGTTTATTTGTATAGTCAACACTAGTAATACTCTCCCTCTTTAAAACTGTCTTTCTTCTCTTCCCACTTTTTATTTTATTCAAATTCTACTCAACTTTTGGGACTAACTCTAGCTCCAATCCTTCCTGACCCCTGCTAACTCTCCCAGATTATCCTGACCTGCCTTTTCTTCATCCTTCTAAAAAAGTCCTTGGAAGCTATGCTTGAGATATATATATCCTCTTTCTAAATCATTTCATGTTTTATCTTCCCATGAAACAGCAAGCAAGACGTGAATAAAATGCTGTATCAATTGTTCTCAATATGTGTGTGGTTGAGTTATTTAAGAGTGAGATTCATTGAAGGCACTGTTGAGACAGGACAGGGACTTGGGCCTGGGAATAGAAAATACCAGATGGCAAGGAAGTGGAGTTCAGACTAGGTGGTCAGAAGGAATGCCAGATAAACTGACCTCAAGGATGTCAGATCCCCTCCACTCCCTTCCAAGAATGCAGAAATAGCTGATCTTATCTTCCTTCTAACTGCCTACTCCCTAGCAGATGTTGAAACCACTGTTTCACACGGGCGATTAATCAAGGTTGACTGCTATCTGATCTTCCTAGGGTGATGGTCATGAGCAACACCTTCATCTTGCCCATAGCACAGGCGAGGAGACATTTGCCAAGCAACTGGACAGAAGGGGGAAGTCACCCCAACCCCTGCCTTTCCCCCCCAAAAGTGCTCCCTTTCATGCAAGCCCACTTTATCCTCAGCTTATAAAAGCAGCCAAGCAGAGCCAGCCCCCTAGCCAGTTCAGAGGACCTGCCTTTCCTCTGTGCTGCCTCCCTTGTGCTGGAGCATAAGCTTAATAACATGTGTCTGGCAATTTCTTTGGGGTTTCTTCTCAATTTCTATCTGGGGGAACCCAAGAATCCCAATGCTGGTAACACTATGGAACAAAAGATGACCATCCCTTCCCCCCCAAAAAAGTACATTCCAGCCAACTCCATCTTATACTTTAAAAGTGTCATAGTCAGGGATATTTTTATCAAAAAGCCTTTTTCAGGCAAGTTATAGGAACTGGTGTTTGCATGGAGTGAGCTTTATAGAAAATTCTGGGGTTTATTTTCCATAAGAGAACGCTCTTCTGAATTCTCATAGCATTACTCCCAGCTACTGTCAGAAGTTATTATAAATTTATTGCTGGTTATATCTAAGAAATGCATTACTCTATCTTGGGTTTAGAAACCTCAAGTCAAGAAAAAGGCAAGAAACCTTTCTTTTTAATGTAATATATACTGCAGAGAGAAGCCCTGTGGATTTCTTTGCTGGGCTCCTATATATACTTGGTGAATACATCACTTCAGGAGATTCTCCAAAGAGCAGCTTAGTTAATGTCAGCTCAGCCCTGGAACTCCGCAGAACCAGGAGAGTTGGCAGCTGAACATCCTTCTTTAGAAGAGAGTTTTCCTGAAGAGCTGTAATGAGTCACTATTTCAGGGCTAGGCAGGATTCCTATAATGAGCACAAACTCATTAGAGCATGTTGGGCTGTCCCAACTGCTACTGTGTATTTTAAATTTTCTCTTTGTGTCAGAGAAGGTATTTAACCCCCCTGCCCTGTTCCACAAAAAGAAAGAAACCACCGGATTCCCTTAAATTATTATTAGTTTTTTCAAAGGCCTTCAGAAAAGCCTGGGTTCCAATGAATACGGTAATTTTGTAACTTCTTTCCTACTTGCAGTATTCCCTTCATGCTTAAATCACTGGGTACCTGCAACAGGGACACAGTGTCACCTCTAGCCTCGTCTGATTCAGGCTTCGCCCCTAACATCTGACTTGCTTTCAAAATTACAGAGAACATCATAGTGATGCAATGGGAAGAAGAAAATACAAATGTCTGACTGAGTCTTCAAGGGTGCTGAAAAGCTGATATATACGTCAGCTTTAAAATGTACAAGTTTTATTTCAAGATACTTGTTTAATTCACCTGGCTCTTCCAGGTCTTTTCTTAGTGAATTTATAATAATCACCTTCTCTAAATTGGGAGGTGGTACTGTCATCTTGAGAAAATACTTACTTGTGTTCTGAAATTAAAAATATTGCTTTACACTGCATGACAATGTTGGGCAGTCTAAAATTGCGTACAGTATCTTGTGGACACAGGATTTTTGTGAGTGTTCTGAAGGAGAGAGTTGTTTAGATCAAGACAATGAATTCCCTTGGAAGATTTTCCTAAGACTAGGTTAAAATGAACCTCAAGCATTCATCTCTGGAGCTTGCAAAAATATGAATTTTACTTTCATCAGTCAGAAGTCATTATTAATAATGTAGGCCATCTATTCACTGAGTGGGTTAAAATTTTCCTATTTCCTGTTGCTATTAAATGTACCTCTCATTCCCTCAGCTTAAAGAGAAGAGTAACATATCTTTCTCTCTTATTTTCAAGACATAGGTCACAGGAAGATTAGAGTAAATTTGAAGCCATAAGTTTTGTCAAACTTTATTTTCAAATACCCACCAAGCAGAACACCTAAAATTAAATTCTAAGTGGCATTTATGAAGAAGTGGTAAATTTTCTCTCTTCCTTGGCATAATTAAGGTACATGAATCGTTTTTTATAGTACTTTCCAAAGCTCTAAATGAACATGTCCACTCTTTGGATCTTCTCCTTAGTTAAATATATGACTGTTATTAAAAACAGATTCTAATCCTTATACCTTTATTACTTATATGTCCACATGAAGCAGTTGATAGATGCATCCATATACTATGCTCATAAAGTCCTTCCTAAGAACGTTTTTATTGAATTCCCAAATGTTATAACACTAGAAAAGATCATTGAAGTAAAAATGTAACAATATAACAGAATTTTAGTATTATAGAACTAAAAAAGGGTTTTATTTTGATCCAATTTATTCCAAATTAAAATAAATGTGTGAAGGTGTTAAATACAAATATTTGCAGAAAGTATCTGAGATTAAATGGATCTTTAACAATCTGGATTTTTATTACAGTCTTTTATTGTTTTTTAGTCTTTATTTTTTTCATTTATACGCTTTTAGTCTTAGTTTTTATAATATTCTAACTTTAATGCCTAAATAATTGATCAATACTTTGTATTACAGAGGGTCATTTTTAAATTAGACCACATTTATTTCAATGACATCTCACTGTATAACTTTGTTGATAATGTGTGTCATTCAATAGAAGGCAATGCTAAATTGGGTTACATCTAAGAGGGAGGCTCAGTTACTAAACTGTATTAAAGACCTCATCTAAACCTATTCACCCTTGCCCTAACCTGTTTGGCTCAGTGGATAGAGCGTCGACCTGCGGACTCAAGGGTCCCAGGTTCGATTCCGGTTAAGGGCATGTACCTTGGTTGCAGGCACATACCCAGTAGGGAGTGTGCAGGAGGCAGCTGATCGATGTTTCTAACTCTCTATCCCTCTCCTTTCCTCTCTGTAAAAAAATCAATAAAATATATTTTTTTAAAAAATAAATAAACCTATTTACCCTTGAAAGCAATCCCATATCAGAGACCTTCCCAACATAGCTACATAGCAAGATGTTCTTTAGATACTTCTTTGTGACCAAGAATATCGGATTTAATACACAAACACTGGACAGAGAGCAAATTTGATTTTCTTTCCAGAGGGGAGTTCAGAAAAAAGCCATCTAGTATGTATAAACATGCCCAATGAGCTTGGACGGGGCAAAGAAGCCTCAGAAGGCACTGTAATGAGGTCAAGGCATGAGGAAAATATGCATTGGTGACCTCTAATAAAATGACTAATGTTCTATTTTCATAGACATTTTGAAATCTTTGTATATATGTATTGACCCTCCAAAGTCAGAGTTAATAAGTGCTTATTTCCCCCATGGTTACTCTTCAATAACTAAAGTGCCTTTTCTACTTTCAACACCTAAATTGGTGTGACTTTCATTGACACGTAATGTTTTATTATAAAGCCAACGCTCCTGTGCCTGTTCTCCATGCTCACGATCACACATTCCTGTGCCCTGCAGGTAGAAGAGCCACGTGCACTACACCAGGACCACTGTGTCCGTGTACACCACGGTACATCCGAGTCCACTTGGGATTCTATAACAAAATTATCATAGGCTGGGTGGCTTATAAACAACATTATTTCTCAAGTTCTAGTAAGTCCAAGTTTAAGGCCCTGGCAGATTTGGTGTCTGGTGAGGACCCACTTCCTGGTTCTTAGAGGGTTGTGTCCTCAAGTGCCCAAAGGGGCAAATGAGCTCACGGGGGTCTCTTTTATAAGGTCACTAATCACATTAATAGGAGCTTTGCTCTCATGTCCTAATCACCTCCCAAGGGCCCCACCTCCAAACATAATAATTTTGAGAGTTAGGATTTAACATGAATTCGGTGGGGACACATTCAGTCTATTGCATGGTATAATTTTAAAGGCCCTAAGATTTTTCCTTTACCTTACCAATATCTTCTTGCTCTTTAATACTAAGACAAATCTTTGGCAGGAGATAAAATCTTTATTTCTGTCTTTAGAGATAAGATATGCAAAGCAGATACCTCTGGGAGGGCATACATTGATGTATATTCATACTATGGTGAACATGACTGGAAGCACATCCCTTCAAGAAGGTAGGTTTTGCAAATGAGAAAGCTTGAGGGTAGTGAGTGCTTGAAGTAAAGCAGTGATCTGATAAACAGAAGGGAGAAGATATAGAAAAGGAACATGCAATATAACACAACGGGCACAAACAGGTCTAAGCACAACATATATGTTACATAATTATGCTCTGCTTAACAACAGTGATACATTTTGAGAAATATATTGTTAGACAGTTTTGTTATTGTATGGACATCATAGAGTGCACCTACACAAATCTAGGTGGGATAACCTACTACACACCTAAGCTGTATTGCATAGTCTATTGCTCCTAACTTATAAGCCTGTACAACATGTTACTTTACAAAACAACACGAGATTAAATCAAGCCCAAGAGAAAACAATGCAATCAAGAGATGAGGTAAACATGAAATGTATGAGGCTGTTGTTGGCATAACACAGCATAATGTGTTATTGCAAACTTTTTTTAAGTAGAAGGGTACATTCTAAAATAATGATAAAAGGCCCTAGCTGGTTTGGTTCAGTGGATAGAGTGTCTGCCTGCAGAATGAAGGGTCCTGGATTTGATTCTAGTCAAGGGCATATACCTGAGTTGTGGGCTCGATCCCCAGTAGGGGGTGCACAGGAGGCAACTGATCAATGATTCTCTCTCATCATTGATGTTTTTATCTCTCTCTCTCTCTCTCTGAAATCAATAAAAAATATAGATATATTTTTTAAAATTTAAAAATAAAATAATGATAAAAGTATAGTATAGTAAAAACATAAACCAGTAACATAGTTGTTTACTATCATTATCAAGTGTTACGCACTGTACATAACTGTAGGTGCTATACTTTTATACGACTGGCAGGTCTGTTTCCATCAGCATCACCACAAACACATAATGCATTGTGCTATGATGTTATGACAGCTGCAGTGTCACCAGGCGATAAGAATTTTTCAGTTCAGTTATAATCTAGTGAGACCACCAGTTGTATGTTCTATCACTGACCGAAATGTCATGATGCGGAGCATGACTGTACCCAGCACCTTTAGATTTTTCAGAGCTGGCATAACTCTATGTTCCAAGAGATGCATATAAAGGGTAATTAATACCTTGAATTAATAAGTGTTTTGTGGAGAACTGTTTTGAATTAGGCACCACAGAGGTCACAGAAGCAAAAGCACACTTTCTGTTCTGTATTCTGCACTTGATCTTAGCTGAAAGGCCGAGAAGTGATCTATTCTGTACTCTGATCTTGAGGATTTTAAAATACTGTTAAGGGCGACCTGAATGACTCACATGAGTCAAAATAAATAACAATAGGAGATAATATTAGGTCATTCTGCTCTAGGCATAGAACAGAGTTATTAGCTTTCAGCCTCCATTAACTCTTGTTTAATTGCCTCTGAATCAGTAATCAAACACAATGGTCCATAAAGGCTAACCATATAAAATGTACCTGAGAGGAAATAACAGGTGCGAATATTTTAAAGCATGCTTTCAGATGCCCAATTTTCCAAATGAATTGTTGTAGGTGAAATGTGAATATACTGAAAATAAATTATGAGCTGAAAAAATTCATGACTTCTGATGACTTTGGATATCAGCTTGGCTATATAAAATTTTCCACTATTTCAAAGGGCTGTTGTTATGATGGCTGAACATGTAAACAGTACTAGTTACATGACTTGCTAAAACATATCGGTTATGATCATTAAAGATGTTCAGGTAAATATCAGTACAGGTGAAATATAGAAACTGTATTACTTTACACAACACATTAAAAAAGTTATCCTATTCTTTTCAAAACATATCCCAGGTTAAAAAGAAAACCTTTCTTTTCTAAAACTAACAATACATCTGCATCTTTATTCAAATTAATCTTTATGGGTTAACAATGGTCCAAATGCTATATCTGAAAGATTTTTGGTGGGATTATTTCTCAGACTTTTCCTTAACATTTAACATTGCTGTACTACTTAAAAATAACTATCCTCCTGGCTTCCAGATTAGGCAATAATTATAATAGTCATAATCACGTTTTTTTGTTATTGTTAATCCTCACCTGAGGATATTTTTCCATTGCTTTTTAGAGAGTGGAGAAGAGAGGGAAAGCCAGAAAGAAACATCAATGTGAGAAAAACACATCGATTGGTTGCCTCCTGCATGAGCTCCAACCAGGGTCCAGGCCAGGGAGGAGCCTGCAAGTGAGGTACGTGCCCTTGACCTGAATTGAACCTGGGACCCTTTGGTCTGCAAGCCGAGGTTCTAGCCACTGAGCCAACTGGCTAGGACATAACCACTCTTTATAAAGCACATTTCATGGGCAAGACAATGTACTAATTGTACATTTTTAACTATGTCTCTTTCATAACAGTATTTGGGATAGATACTGTTACTATGTTAGTTAATAGACCAGGACATTATAACTCAGTTTAAGAGCTGACTACCATTATTTAACTGGTAAATGGTAACGAAGTTTAATATTATTCTTTCTGATCCAAGAAGTCAAATTATTGATTACTTCTTTCTATAATCTCTTAATAGCACTGTAAACTTTGGATTTCTGACTCTCTTTCCTGCAGCTACTATCTTACGATATTTTCACCACTTTATTAATGTACTTTCTCTACCTGGTGTATCTTAGGCAACATATTAACTCCAGTTCCATATTTCCAGTTGCCTCCTGAATATCTAATGGGTTCTTTGTCATGTGAAACATGATGAGATTAAACAGAGCTAGATCCTGAATCAGGGATTCTAAATCACTGTTCTGGATCCATCATTAACTATCTGCTTTGAAAATGCCACCTTAAATCTCTGGGTTTCAACCTCTTTGTCTATAAAGGAACAGGGAAGGCATTTAACTCTACAATTTTTAAGGTTATTTTCAATTTTAAAATTTCATGATTTAACACTTTTCTTCTAAAACTTACTCTTATTTAGAACTGTTTCATTTCTCCTATGACAATTTCATTCACTTCTATAGTATCATTTTGGACCTTGATCCATGCCCTTATTCTATCACTTATATAGAGTCATAAAGTTTAATATGTCTCTGTTCATGTGTATATATTTTGCCATTTCTATCTCACAATCTAACAGTGGAATTTATTAAACAAAACACATGAGTAACTCTGAGCCAAATTCTGTTATATGAAATTGTACTAGGAAATACCAATTTTTAAGGATTGTGAATATAACAAAAAGATCATAATTTAACAAAACTACTTAATAGGAGTAATAGGCTGTGTGAAGACAGAGGTACATGAAGTTTCCTTTTTTTTTCTCCAAGTACATGGACCTTTTCACATGTACGACAAGAAAAATAAAAAACCACCCTAGCTGGTTTGGCTCAGTGGATAGAGTGCTGGCCAGCGGACTGAAGGGTCCCAGGTTTGATTCCGGTCAAGGACACATGCCTGGATTGCGGGCTCTATCCCCAGTAGGGGACGTGCAGGAGGCAGCCGATCTCTTACCATTGATGTTTCTATCTCTCTCTCCCTCTCCCTTCTCTGAAATTAATATATTAAAAATTTAAAAATATATAAAAAAACAAATGCTGAGACCCACTGGGAAGAGAAGAGAGGCCTCCTGACCAAGAGGAGAATGAAGTGTAGGAGGTGTAGACACTATGACTCCACACAGGGTTTGAAACTGGGGGTGGGGTGTAATATTTCCAGTCCCCCGTGAGTACCCAGCCCTCCTGTTTATAGGGTCCTGCCAGGTATAATCTTAATTCTGGCAGTGACTTGACTGGCAGTCAGCGGTCAGGCAGCTGAGATACATGGAACTCATTATTCCTCTTCACAGACAACATCAAAGCCTGTCTGACCCTTTTATTTCAAGTGTAGCGTTTAGGCCAAAATTTAAATCACTGTATCATAATCAAGTGGTATCAACAGGCTACATATATAAGGAATACAGACTGTGAATTCTTCAAGGACCATCTGGAGACCAAATGAAAGTCTCATTACAGTGACATTTACTTAGGGAGTTTCAGGCACCATAAAGGGAATTTATCAGAAGCTCTTATGAAGACAGTCTGTGTGACTTTTGCACAGTAGATGTGGAAATGTTTGCCCTGATAATTTTAACCTTATCAACAGATTTGAGTCACTTGCATGACTGGAATCATTGTGCAAAAGTGTTTGAAAAAATTGTAAAAAAAAAAAAAAAAAAAAAAGAAAGAAAAGAAAAAAAAAAGCTGTGGCTAAATCACCCCAACAATCATTTCCTTGATGATACACACAAATACTGCAAACCATTTGAAAAGTCATTAGAACATATAGTTTGGCTTAAAATAAAGAGAGATTGGGTAAAGAAACCAATAAGCAAAAATTTTAAAATCGTATTTCCAAAAGATTAAAGTGAAACTAAAAGAAAGCTCCTTTTTCACTTAAGCAATTATTATGTAATCCTCCCCCACCAATATTAGAAAACAGGACAAGCCCATTTATTTGTTCATAAAACTGAAATTACTTAGTTCAAAGTATTACAAACTCCTGAGAACATTCCATTGAAGAAAAATCTGGACCTGAAAGACCAGTAGTGTTACATAGTAATCAAGCAACAAAATTTTTTGCATTATTGAATTACTACTACACAGCATTAATTTCATGCTTATCTACTCTGGTAAGCTGTTGAATGGTTATAAAGAGTTAGAAAGCAAAAAATAGAATAGGGTCAGAAAGCTTCTTGAAAAAAAAAGAAAGAATTGAAAGTATTAAGGCAATTAAATAAGATTTTTCATCACAACAGTGTTTGCAAATATGATTATATCTGAGGTCTTTAGGGAGAGAAGGCTACTACAGTATATTGTAAATGCATAATTTGTCTTAAAAATGATTGAAAAAATGACTGGATGGGATGCTGTGATTTAAGTTGAATTGGGAAGGTTTAGGAATGTATTAAAAACGTATTTCTTTCTGATCATGTCAATTCCTCAACCAAAGCTTTGAAATTTATTTTCCACTAACCTGGTTAAAACTGAGGAACATGGAAAAGTGCAACAAAATACAAACCCATAACAAATTTTGGGTTTCATTTTAAAAATTAATTTTTTTGTTTTTTTTTCTTTTCTTTTTTCTATTTTTTAAATATATTTTATTGCTTTTTTACAGAGAGGAAGGGAGAGGGATAGAGAGTTAGAAACATCGATGAGAGAGAAACATCAATCAGCTGCCTCCTGCGCACCCCCTACTGGGGATGTGCCCGCAACCAAGGTACATGCCCTTGGCCAAAATCGAACCTGGGACCATTCAGTCCGCAGGCCGATGCTCTATCCACTGAGCCAAACCGGTTAGGGCGGTTTTTTTTTCTTTTCTGATTCCACTTGTCTATTTATAATGTCCTCCCTAGTATTTCACTTAGATTCATCGGTTTAGTCCATAAAGTGGCAATGATGGTCCAGGAAGGTTTTATGCTCTAATAAACTGCTCACAGGGAGGTGCCCACACTTATCTGTAGTCACTTTAACAGCGTGTCTGCATGCCCTGGGGGATATTGCCATTTGTTTTCATATCCTGTGTATAAACAGAAAAACTAGCAGAATGTCATCTATCTGTGCCTGGAAATTTTCAGTTTTTACCCTGCTTTTACCATTGACTCACTTGTGAATCATTTTTAAACATATTCTCTATTCTCCACTAAAGTGACCTTGTCCTCAACTCCTGACAGGACTGCAAGACACACTTCATGATCTTTATGGGAGCCCTTGAGCCAAATACCTAAAGACAGAACACCAGGGGGATGTGTGTGTGTGTGTGTGTGTGCACTCAGCAGTCTTGAGCTCACATGCATGTTTGATTTCCCAGTTCTCTAAATCATTTTTTGAAAAAGGGGTTTGGGTTTATTCTTATAGTTGAATCAAATGATGACTAATTCAGGGATGCTAATGTTGTGTTTGAGACAATGGATACAATTCTGGTTAGTGCATCCTTAAATATGTATATGATACTAGATTTGGAAAAAGTCAACAGAAGGTAGTTTGTCTGCTTTTCTAGAACAGATAGATAGGGTTTAGGATGACATGCAAATTGCAGAGCTCGTTTAAGACCCTATGTTTGCCAAATGCCTGATATTGAACTGGGTTGTCTGATGTTTGAACTTTGTCTTTGGGAAAGAAAATAGCATTCTCCACCGATACTTTTTTTAAAAATGAAAGAAAAAAAGAGATAAAAGTCCACAGAGTCAAGAAGATGTAATTTTATCAGTATTTTTTTCTACATACTGCTGACAAATTTTCACCAACAGAACAATTTGTTGAAATAATCTGGTAACCCTATCATGGCAAAGAAAGTGATTCAGAAAAAGTTCCATATGCTTCTGTAAACCAAAATGTGCACACAATAGGAGGGGACATGGAGCCTGGTCATGATGGGCAGTTAGGAAGGGAAGTCTGAGAAAAAGACTTCCGCCAGGAGTAGAGGCGGGGGGTGGAATGTAGAGTCTGAGGACCAAGGTCCCAGGAAAGGGGGGCCAGGGTTAACACCAAGACCGTCACTCACAGGTCTCCCGGGTCCCCCACAGGAAGGTGCCTGGGAGACCTGGTTGAGATGAGAACTGAGCCAATTTGGTGATGGTTCTTAGGTTCTGTTTGGTAGTTGTCGCAAAGAAGTTCAGAATGAGGGTTAATGATTCCTCTTACTAGCTCCCAAACAAACAAAAAAAACCTGTCGTAGGTCCACATATTTATTAATTAAATTCTACTGGTAAATGAGCTTAAATGAACTCTCAGAGCTTGCTTTTTAGGTGTTTCAATCATCACCTTGCATGAAAAGTTGACTGGAGGAAAAACTCCAAGGCTTTGGATGAGGAATTTTCTCAGCCTTAAAGCCAGCCTCCAATGCTGGAACACAGGACAATATAGTGATTTAGTCTAGGCCTTCATATCTAAGATTTTTAAAAGTACAACTTTATTTATTTATACATGGGTTGGAGATCTCTAAAAAATTTTCTTAGCCATATGCCTCAAGTGACTTTAATTTTAACAAAAATATCATTTTAATAGTTGATGCTAGTTAAAAGGAACTTTGTTATCCAGTACAAACCATATCTGACAGTATGCTAATTACCAAAGCCTTGATTGTTAATTAAGATTATGAAAACAAAAGCACTTTTTGTAGATTTCTCTAGAGTGTAAGTTTCCTAATTAGAATTCAACAAATCATTTCATATTTAGCTTAATCTAAATATCACACATGTAACATCAGGCAGTATATACTGAAGAGAAGTTGAATAAAATCATCTAAAAAAATCACTGCCAACTTTTCTTACATGTATTAGTTTAAGCTCTTAAAAAAAAACCCTGTAGAGAATTGTCATTATTTAGTCTCTTCTATGTGTAGTTGCTGTTTTTTATAGCACAAAACTTTACAATCTCAGAGATTCCAGTTCATATCTATGTACATTTTTCATAATTTTAAAACACTAATAGTTTCTCTTTTATTTAACTAGGAAAAATGAAGTCCTTTAATCATTGCCCACATGGAAACTTCTATACTTAGAGAAATTGGTTCATTACAGATGCCCACACTCCATCTCAGAGATTCTTAATCAACTGATTTTGAGATAAAATACAGATCTTATTTTCTAAGTTCCTCAAGTGAATCCATTGTGCAGCCAGGGTTGAGAAACTTAGTGTTGTTTAGAAACCTGGTGAGAGGGTCCTTATATATTCTGAATTTTCAAATTTTAATGGGTAAAAATAATAGGCTTCTTGTTAAAAATCTAGATTCTCAGGCCACAACCACAAAAAATTCTACATAAATAGGTCTTTATTATCACCAATTGTAAACTACAATCCCTTTTGTTCCTATACAGGAGGTCTACTGTCCACAGGTTGAAAAACAAGGCTCTATAATATCTAGGAAAGAGTATTGAGTCATAATAACTCAATACAGATTTATTGAATATTAGTGGAAAGGCTCTAATTCTGGTAAATAATTCCTTAGGTAATAATAATCTCAAAAGTTTGGTGAGGACACTGACCAAGTGGACTTTGTTTAAAAGTGAAGAGAAGTTCTATGTGATTAAGAGCAGAGACACGAGCTCTTATCTAACAGGCAGCTAACAGGTCAAAGGACAGGACCACATCAATAAGGGCAGTGGACATCTGATAATCTATACAACCAGCCTTTATTCCTACTCTGGTATCTCCCCAACTGTAGTCCTTGGACCATCATCAGCCCGAGAACTCAAGAACTTGTTAAAAATGCAGTATCGGGTCCACTAAATTGGAAACTCTGGGGATGAGGCCTAGAAATCTGTTTTAACAATCCCTCTAGGATTCTAATGTACATACAAATTTGAGAATCACTGCCCTAATTGTTTGATATAAATAGTCTTTTAATATAAGCTCCCCAAATTTCTTGTAAGAAACCATCCCTCTTGTAAATCACTCTAGGTTTTTTCCAATGTCATGATCCTTCCTATCCTTAATCTCAGGGATGAATGTGTAAACCAGCATGACCAAGGAGGCTCAATTCAAAATCTCAACACTGGAGGAGAAGTGGGAACTTTTACCAGTAAGGGGGCTAAAAATAGACCAATCCAGAGTAAAGCAGAGGCAATTGATAGAGGCCTGGAATCATAGTTTGAGCCCCTGGCTAAGCTATACCTGAAATGTGGACTCTTATTATAGGAGCTAATAAATTCACTTTTATTAACTAAGTTTGAGTTGGGTTTCTATTACTTGTACTTGGAAGAAATTTGACTAATGTAAACAGAATCAATTAGAAAAGGCAGACTCTAGAGATTGAGACACAAAATACAAGTCACAGAAGGATATAAGTCAAGCCGAAGTGTTAAGGCTTCCAGCAAAGCAGACGCAGAATCAGAAACTGGGACCAAGTGAGTGGAGGTCTTGGGGCTACAGTTGCAGTTTAAATATACATGCTTTTAAGTGCTTGGTGCATATGTGGGTCAGGCTGGTTTCAATGGTCTAAAGTGGAAAACAATAACCGTGGTGCCTTCCCATAAAACTTGCCTGTGTTTGACTGTCAGAGATGCACGGCCAGGGAAACAGAATCGATGAAGAATACGGTTTCTCAATTTTTTATATAATAAATTATTTTTGTGGTCAGAACATCACTTCCGTGTCTCCCTTGCTTGTGGAAACCTTTAAACAGAATATAATCAATACAAACAGTTGATGTTTTCGGTACAATGATTACAACTACAATCCAGTTGCACACAGTGATGGTAATCTCCACATTTGGAAGCCTACAGCTGTAACTGTTTGATTGACACATGATTGTCAGGTGGCTGCCACATGACTGCTAAAATGTCAGGGGCAAGTCTTTATAGAGTCTTTAAAATGGCAATAGTCAATAAAAGAACAACTTTGTGAAAAACTATTGGTTTCAGTGATGCTCACCAAGAAGCAATATTTCAAGTTCAAGAACAGCCCACGGTCTTCACTGAGCAGTTTCACATCCCAGCAGCACCATATTCTGTAACCACTGAGCTAATTGTTATGCAAGGTTGTTATAGAATATTCTCTCTTGAAATGTTCTTTCCATTTACTGATTGACAAGAAAGTGTTTTATGTAGTTTATTGCTAAGAATTTTATTACGTTAACCACGTGTTATTTTTATGCAGATAAATTATTCCAGGTATGCTGTATTTTGGGGAAAGAATAAGACAGCTTTAGGAATGTATAAGCTTCTCTTTTGACCCCTTCCATGTTATAGCTTATGACTTAAAAAAATCTTTTTTGTTGAAAGTATTACATATGTCCCCTTGTTTTTCCCATTGACCCCTTCTAGCCTGCCCCCCTCACCCCAGATCTTTACCACACTATTGTCGGTGTCCATGGGTTATGCATATATGCATATAAATTCTTTGGTTGATCTAATTTCACCCATCCACCCACCTCCGCCTTCCCTCTGAGATTCCATAGTCTGTTCTATGCTTCTATGTCTCTGGATCTATTTTGTTCATCAGTTTATTTTGTTTATTAGATTCCACATATGAGTGAGATTATGTGATACTTGTCTTTCTCTGACTGGCTTATTTTGCTTAGCATAATATTCTCCAGGTCCCTCTACGCTATCTCAAAGGGTAAGAGATCCATTACTTTTAAAGCCTCTTACAACTTACAACACTGAAAAGACTGTTGTGCATGCCGTATATTTATAATAATAGCTTATATTTACAGAACGTTTATACATGCCAAACATTTTCATAAGCATTAACTCATTTATGTTCATGGCAATCCTATTGATATGTATTATTTTCATTTTATATGTGTTAATTCTGTACATCTCATGGAAACTGGGATATAGCAAGGCTAAGTAACTGGTTCACACAAGTAGTGAGCTAGGGTTTGCTTCTACAATATTCAATATGAAATTTGCTTAAAAGCTAATTGGACCATAGATACAATGAAGGCTTATTTTTGTCCTGGTAAACTAACCTCTTGAGTACATTGAAAACTTACTGCATTGTAACTTGGAAGTTATTTACCTTGAACTTCTATTCATTGTAGAAATCTTACCCAAAGCACTCCTTTTCAACATTTATTTTCAATTACAGTTGACATATGATATTATATTAATTTCAGGTGTACAATATAGTAGTAGACAGTTAATAGACTTCATGAAGTAACATAGCGCCCTTCCTGACAGGTAATCATTTGGCCTCTATAGTACATTTCAAGTGACAGGGAGCCTATTACAACATAAGGCAATTCACTCCATTTTTTAAGCAACATTAATTGTTTAGAAAGTTCTTTCTTAGAGTTTGTTGAAATCTCCTTCCTTGCAACCTCTTCCCACTGTTCTTGGTTTTGTCCTCTAGAGCTACTCAGAGTGACTGGCTGGACAGATGTGGACATGACAGTCCTTCAAATAGTTGAAGGCAGTAATCATGTCCCTCTAGGTCTTTTGTGCTCCAGGCTAAAAAATCCCTTGTTCCCTCAAACATTTCTCATGCTGCATGGTTTGCGCATTCTCATAGCCAGTTTGTCTTTAAAAACCATCCTCTGACAGAGGTGGGTATACTATGAGGCTAAGAGCTTCAAGGCCCAACTTGGATGCGCCCCTTCCATAGCCCCTGGAGGGCACTGAACAGCGTGTTTACACAGCAATCTATTTTGTAAAACTTGCTAAAGTAAGATATTTAAACCTCAGTGCATTAAGACTGCTCTGACTTTTCAGACTTAGGTGGAAATGCCAGGTAGCTTTGGATTGGCCACAGGCATTTCTGGATTCAGCTAGTTGGGGATATCTTTCAGTGGGTTAGTGAGATGCACTGTGGTCCGCAGTCACTTCTATGACTGTTAGTCATCACACTGGCTGTTGCAGAATGGCCGGCAAGAATCTTTCTCTATCTGCTGTGCCAACTCCTGGCATCTTCACTTGAGGAAATTTAAGACATTCAATTAGTGAGTATCATTAGTTCAAAGGGTATTTAAAATGAGTGCATAAAAAAACTTGCAATGATCTGAAATCTTACAGCTCAGACATGAAAGAAACTGGGGAACAGTTTTTCTAAAGTTAACAATAATCCTAAAATATTGATATAATATTAGCAATTAGTAGTGAATATAGAAAAATGTTTCTAAGCAATCAATAATAACACATTTCAATCAACCATGCTAGAACATTGAATTATTTCTTTTCTCTACAAAAGAAATTATAAAACTGCTGTAATATAAAGAGTTGACCTACCTAAGCCTCTGTAGTTTCCATTTCTTAGTTTTGTGAAATTTGTGGCATTTGTCAGATTTTCATCATTTTTGCATCTCTTCATTCTAACTAATCATCAATTTTTATATTAATTTTGCATTTTTAATTTTGTTATTTTTAAAGAGGCCCCCCAAATTGTATTTGGGCTCTACAAAACCTAGATCCTGGATCCATCCTGGTCTCTGAAATCAGTGAAGTCCGAACAGAAATATCACAATGAGACTTTTCCCTCCTTTGATCTAACACTGTTTTTGTCCTGGTAAACTAACCTCTTGAGTACATTGAAAACTTACTGCATTGCAGGCTTTCTGGCTGTCTTGGCATACTGATCACTGAAATGCTGAATCAAAATCTTGGGGTTTAGTGTAATCTCGAAGGTCATCTAAACCAAACACTCATCCTATGCTCAAATCCCCTGTTGATACCCTTGTCAGGCAGTTGACCCATGGTTGAATGCTTCTTGTGACAGGAAACTCATTAGGCCCTGTGGAACCCATTACATCTTTGAACAACTCTAAATTTCAGGATTGAACAATGCTTCTTGTTGGACTTGTTATAAAATTAAATATATTTCTCTAAATATATTTTTAGATGAACTGACTTTATCTAAATCTCATTTTTAAACTGCTTTCTTAAGATATAATTTACATACCATACAATTTACTGCTTAAAGTGTATAATTCAATACTTTTTAGCAAAGTTACAGGGCTGTGTAACTAATGCTACTATATAATTTTAGAACATCTTTTGTAACCTGAAAAAACCGATACCCATTCCCAGTCAATTACCATTTCTTCAACCTGTCTCCCCTGTAAGCCCTAAGCATTCACTAATCTACTATCTGTCGCTACTAATTTGCCTATTCTGGACATTTTATACAAATGGAACCACACAATATGTGGTCTTCTGTGACTAGCTCCTTTCACTAGCATCATGTTAATAAGGTCACTTCTCTCATTTTGTGTTTTAAAATATATTTTTAGGTAAACCTAAATGTAGGACTTTACATTTATCTCTACTTAATTTCATCTTTTTAATTATGGCTAGTATTTGGACCTGTCCAAATTAATCTTAACTTCCCAACATAACCTTCAAATACTCTTTTACTAATGACCTGTCCTGTGGTAGCCTGGTCACTGGTGGTGGTGGTGGGGGGAATTAAAGTTATAGTACTTACTATTTATAGACAATTTAATGCCAACCATGGGTTTATTTATTTGTAAGTATCACTATTTATATATTAATACTATAAGGTAATTATATCTCCATCTTATAAACTAAAAAAACAAACAACTAACTGATGCTTAAACCAGGTGAGTAACTTGCCTAAGTTCATGCAGCCAGGAAGTTGCAGAACTAGGGTTCAAATCCAGTTTGAAAGTCTGGCTCTGAAGCTCACATTTTAAATCAGCAGACTCCAGGATGTCCACAACAATCTTTAGTTCCCAATAATAATATCCAGAAGCATAATTATGTACCATTATTAATACACATACTATTTCATGTTAGTTCAGTTATCTGGAAAACATAATAAAGTAAGTATTGTGATCTTTGCTATAGTTAAGGTACCTTAAGTTCAAAAGGGTAGGTAATCTGTCCAAGTTCACTTAGGTAGTGAGTGTTCTAGCTGGTGTTTACATCCAACTGGCCCTAATGTCAAAGGCTTTGCCTTTCCCCTAAGTTACTCCACTGCCTAGGTGGTAGAATAGGTCACTTCTCTAGTAATGTTCTTGGGAGGGTCAGTAGTTGAGAAGTCATCTGCAGTCCTCTCTGGTGCAACAGTTGATCTCTTGAGGCTTAAGGTTAAAAACAGCCGTCAGCATTAATGTGTGCGTATACACCTGCATGTGCAAACATGTATAATGGATATATACACATGTATTATGCATATGTGTACATACATGCATATACATGGAGATGTTCATATATGCACAGATATAAATATACATGTATATTAAGAAGTATATCAAAATATACATGAACACATACATGTATATCTATATATATAATCTAACCTAGTCAGTTGGCCTAAAACTGAGTAAAATATAAATTATCACTGATGACAGATTTCTATTCCAAAGATGCCTGTTTTATGATGAAAAATTCAGCATATCACTGCTCAACCTGTTTTCCTGCTTAAAAAATACATCTCTTGACAGTCCTTTTAATAGGAAGGTGGGACTTGGAAAATGTCATATTACAGATTTCATGTCAAGGGTCCTTGTTCATATGCCCATTTTAATACAAACACAGTTTAATCTGAACAAAGTCTAATAGGAAATAGGAAATAGAGAAAATGATGTCATATAAAGGCATGAGGTCCAAGGCATATGGGTATGAGGTAGGAGTTGGATAAGCCTGTCGATCAGTACTGTTGAGCCCAGGATATGAGTGTGTTTATGTCAGCTTTAATTGCTGTTACATGACTTATCCTCTTTTTTTAATGTTGGAAACCACAAATCATATAGTTACAGCACAAAAAAAGCTCATAGTCAAATTGCCAGCTATTATTATGATGAACATCAAAAACAGTGACAATCACACTCCGGTATTATTCATTTTAAATGAGATTTTTAAATTACCTTGGGAAAATTATCAATTATCTTTGGAGTATGAATCTTAGGGGGAAATTTTAAGGAGCATTGTTTTAATCTCCACATAATTTTATAAAATAAGTAGAGGCCTGGTGAATGAAATTCGTACACTGGGGGGTTGAGTGTCCCTCAGCCCAGCCTGCACCCTCTCCAATCTGGGACCCCTCAGGGGAAGTCTGACTGCTGGTTTCGGGCCTAAACCGGCAGTTGGACATCCCTCTCACAATCCGGGACTGCTGGCTCCCAACCACTCTCCTGCCTGCCTGCCTGATTACCCCTAACTGCTTCTGCCTGCCAGCCTGATCACCCCCTAACCACTCCCCTGCCAACCTGATCAATGCCTAACTGCTCCCCTGCCAGCCCAGTCACCCCCAACTGCCTCACCTGCCGGCCTGATCGCCCCTAACTGCCCTCCCCTGCTGGCCTGATTGCCCCCAACTGCCCTCCCCTGCAGGCCTGGTTGCCCCCAACTGCCCTCCCTTGCTGGCCTGTTTGCCCACAACTGGCCTCCCCTGCCAGCCATCTTGTGGCTGTGGGTGCCGCCATCTTTGAGGGTGTGGCAGTCAATTAGCATATTCCCTCCTTATTGGCTGTGGGCGCCACCACCTTTTGAGGACAGGGCAGTCAATTAGAATATTTCCTCTTTATTAGATAGGATTATCTGAAACTATTATTTTGTCAAATAATTACTTGGCGCCTGGCCTTTTTGAGATATGGTAACTGTCACCAATATGGTCATTGCCTCTATTGTCAGCCATCCTACCTCTGGTGGCCTAATAGGTGGCCAGTTTTAATTGTGTGAACTCCAGTCATCTCAGGTGATTTGTTTTGTGTGGTTTTGTTTGAAATTATGGTGATAGACAAACTTTATGCCACCTATAACTCAATACCTTCCAATTCATCTCAACATTCATCCCAACTGGTTGGTTCCTGTACTCGAGTCAGACTCCCAGGTCAGAAATTTTAGATTTAACACTTGTGAGACTTACTTACAAAGAAGTCTGCTGAGATGTCCTAGCTCTTCAACCTCTAGACAGCTAGACTTTTGCCTCCAAATTCATGGTCTTATGAAATGAAAAACTCTCTCTTCCTTTGGTGAGTTTGTATGACTTCCTTGTTTCTGTCTCTGAGTCTGCTTCTTAGTCCAATCCATTCCAACCCAGACAATTTCCACATATGTATACTCACGGTAAACATTTCATGATTTTAGCAGCTTTGCTGAAAAAAAATGGACTATTAAGGAAATGGGCACATCAGGGCTTTAAAGCCCTGTCCTCTCAGTTTCTCTCTCAGCATAAATTCTCCAGAATAAATTCTTCCATTTTCTCTGGCAAAACATTTTTTTCCCCTCCTAAATTCAACCCCCCAGTGCTTGCCTTTCTTCCTAAACTAAGTTTCTTAAGGACCATGTTCCAAATACAGAAAACTCCCTAAAGGGAAATCTGGCAGTCCGTTTCCTCCATGCCATGCATGATCAATGGCCCTATTCATTGCCAATGCTACTTCTGTGCTGCGTCATTTCCTAGGAAAAACTTTATGATAAAACTGATCCAAATTTACAAAATACCCAGAGTCTAGCCACTTTTTTACCTTTCCACTACAACCACGCTGGTCCCAAGCACCACCGTTTCCCACCTGGACTATTCCCATAAGTGGTCTCCCTGCTTCCACACTGGACTCCTTACTGACTGCTCCTAACACTGCAGACAGAGTACCTGTAAAATATATATTTTACTTGTCAGCTTAAAATCTTGAAACCGATAATGGTTTTATTTTCATGCAAAGTAAAAGCTTAAATCCTTTTTTTATCTTTATTGTTGAGAGTATTGCAAATGTCCTCCCCTTTTCCCCCCTTTGCCCTCCTCCACCCAGTTCTCACCCCGCCCCAGGCCTTCACCACCCTATTGTCTGTGTCCATGGGCAATGCATATACACATATAAGTTCTTTGGTTAATCTCTTCCTGATCTTCCTTACTCCCCACCCCTCTGAGATTCTTCAGTCCAATTCCATGTTTCCATGCCTCTAGTTCAGTGATGGCGAACCTATGACACACATGTCAGAGGTGACACGTGAACTCATTTTTTTGGTTGATTTTTCTTTGTTAAATGGCATTTAAATATATAAAATAAATATCAAAAATATAAGTCTTTGTTTTACTATGGTTGCAAATATCAAAAAATTTCTATATGTGACACGGCACCAGAGTTAAGTTAGGGTTTTGCAAAATGCTGACACGCCGAGCTCAAAAGGTTCGCCATCACTGACCTAGAGGGTATTAT
>NW_005363247.1:191409-206390 GCF_000412655.1 Myotis brandtii | reverse complement strand
CTAGCTCAGTTCATTAATCAGTGTTCTTTAAATTTAATTAGGTACATAACCCAGCTACTCCAGAAACACACCAGTGAACAGACACTTAACATGTACATGTATAAATAAGTATGTGAACATTTTTAGTAAGATGATAAGTGCTTTAAAGGGAAGAAACAGGGTACAGTGATGGAAGGTAGCTGGGAGGATCCAAGTTAAGTGACTGGCCTCTCTAAGAAGGTGTCAAACCAACGTGTACAGAATGAGGAGATAGCTGTGTAAGGAGTCCAAATATTCTGGACTATGAAAGAGCATTTGAGCGACAGAACAGCCCCTGTAACGAGCCCACTAAGCGAGAAGGAATGTGAACAGTGAGGTGGGCTATGATTAGGCCTTATAGACCATCAATAGTAGTTTAATATTTGTTTAGAATGAACACTGTATCTTAGTAGAGAATAGTTTTAGGGACAAAGTGTCTTAGATGCTATGAATTCAAGAAATATGAGATGGTGTTGTTTTTTATAAAATATAATCATAACAGCCCTAGCTGGTTTAATCTTGAAACCGATAATGGTTTTATTTTCATGCAAAGTAAAAGCTTAAATCCTTTTTTTATCTTTATTGTTGAGAGTATTGCAAATGTCCTCCCCTTTTCCCCCCTTTGCCCTCCTCCACCCAGTTCTCACCCCGCCCCAGGCCTTCACCACCCTATTGTCTGTGTCCATGGGCAATGCATATACACATATAAGTTCTTTGGTTAATCTCTTCCTGCTCTTCCTTACTCCCCACCCCTCTGAGATTCTTCAGTCCAATTCCATGTTTCCATGCCTCTAGTTCAGTGATGGCGAACCTATGACACACATGTCAGAGGTGACACGTGAACTCATTTTTTTGGTTGATTTTTCTTTGTTAAATGGCATTTAAATATATAAAATAAATATCAAAAATATAAGTCTTTGTTTTACTATGGTTGCAAATATCAAAAAATTTCTATATGTGACACGGCACCAGAGTTAAGTTAGGGTTTTCCAAAATGCTGACATGCCGAAGCTCAAAAGGTTCGCCATCACTGCTCTAGTTCTATTTTACCCACCAGTTAATTTTGTTCATATGTGGAAGCTTAAATCCTTTCAATGGCCTTGTCCTCCCTGGCATCTCCCTCTACTCCTCCAAGTCTTCCTTGGCACACTCCCACCTCTTGGTATTTGCACTTACTATGATATTTGTTTTTCTTTCTTTTATTTGCTTGGAATAGATTTTCTCCTGGTAGAGGCCTCCCCTAGTCATTTTATTTAAAATTGCTCACACTCCTGATCTTTCTTTCCTCTTTTGTTTCTATAACAATTTTGAGTTTTTAATTTCTCCTGTAATTTTCCTATTCATCCACCACCTCAAACACACCCCATTCATGCCCAGAATATAAATTCAATAGAAGAAGTTTGTCTTTAATCGATGTATTCTCAGGATCTAGAATGGTTCTTGGCACTCAACAGCCAGTAAATATTTATTAGATAACAAAAATCAATGAATAAGTTCTGGCAGTATTTCATATTTATACTGGGATCTATGTCTAGCTCAGTTCATTAATCAGTGTTCTTTAAATTTAATTAGGTACATAACCCAGCTACTCCAGAAACACACCAGTGAACAGACACTTAACATGTACATGTATAAATAAGTATGTGAACATTTTTAGTAAGATGATAAGTGCTTTAAAGGGAAGAAACAGGGTACAGTGATGGAAGGTAGCTGGGAGGATCCAAGTTAAGTGACTGGCCTCTCTAAGAAGGTGTCAAACCAACGTGTACAGAATGAGGAGATAGCTGTGTAAGGAGTCCAAATATTCTGGACTATGAAAGAGCATTTGAGCGACAGAACAGCCCCTGTAATGAGCCCACTAAGCGAGAAGAAGGAATGTGGACAGTGAGGCGGGCTATGATCAGGCCTTATAGACCATCAATAGTAGCTCAATATTTGTTTAGAATGAACACTGTATCTTCTTAGTAGAGAATAGTTTTAGGGACAAAGTGTCTTAGATGCTATGAATTCAAGAAATATGAGATGATGTTGTTTTTTATAAAATATAATCATAACAGCCCTAGCTGGTTTGGCTCAGTGGTTGGAACATCCGCTCACGGACTGAAGGGTCCCAGATTTGATTCTAGTCGAGGGCATGTACCTTGGTTGCAGGCTCAATCCCTGGCCCTGCAACATAGGGGAGGCAACCAATGATGTGTCTCTTTCATGTCAATGTTTCTCTCTGTCTTTCCCCCTTCCACTCTGTCTAAAAATCAGTGGGAAAAATATACTCAGGTGAGGATTAAATGTATATATATATATTTTAAATAGAATGCCAAATTATATCTTTTTTACAAAAGCTGTTGTTTTATTATATATATATAATCATAACACAAAAAGGTATGCATAGAGCAAACTGTAGACTATATATTGCAAAAGTGAACCAGATTTTTTTTCTTTTCTTGTTACTGTTTACTTTCCTATAGTCTCTAAATATTTAGAGTCAAAATATCTTAGCTTTAATGGGGAAAAAAATTGCATGCATGCACATACACATAAACACAAAGGAAAAAAGAAGAAATTTTCCAAAATAAATTGTAAAGTTTGTTCAAATAAATTTTTAAGTAATTAACTTGTGATTGAGGTTTTTATTTTTTAATATGTTTTTATTGATTTTAGAGAAAGAGGAAGGGAGAGGGATAGAGACCGGGAATTGAATCTGGGAATCTCCTGTTCATGGCTCGATGCTCAACCACTGAGCGATACCGGCCGGATGTACTTGAGGTTTTTAAAAAGCAGAATTGCCGTTGATATTAAACTTAAGTCATATTTATTTTGTGGGCCATCCTAAATAAAAGTGCATATACAAATAATATGAATATTTAAAAGCCACCAGTGCTACATAACAAAAATTTAGCAATAGTGGATAAATTATTAGCCCTATGATCAAAGATAATCAAGTTATCAAAATTAAAAGAAGGCACTAGAGGTCAAAGTAATTAACATGTTCTTTCTCTCTGTTGTGAAAAATAAAATATTATCTTCTATCATTTAAATATCCTTTAAGTGTTGACTTTAGTTCTTTGAAAATTTGTTAGAAAATTCTAGAATTCAACATAGAGCAAGGTTTAGGTTTTATCAGTTGTTGAAATTGAATACTGTGGGAAGAGACCAGCAGAGTAGCTGACAGAATTAATATTTAAGCAATTAATGTTGCCTAGTGACAAATTGTGTGGGAGAGCCTTTTGCCTTCTGGAAACTATTTTCCAGGTGGGTATAAGTCCATGGAATGTTTTATAAAATCACTAAATAATTTTCTAGACCCATAATGAGTACTTTAAAATGTCTAAAATTATGTTTTATGGTTGTTAAAAATGATTAATAGTTTTTTTAAAAGTAAATGCCAAATTATACCATCTTTACAAAAGCAGTGTTGTTTTTCAATTTTTTCTCAGAAGTTCTCCTAAGCCCTGCTACAAGCAAGGAATCTTTTCTGTAATATCCTGGCTTTCTTGATGCACAGAATACTTGGGAATAATTAAATGTTGCTAAGATCTTATGCAAATAATAAAGTGTGGCTGAATTTAATGCTCTCAATCTTACCTTTTTCTCTGCCCCTAAAGCAATAGGATTCTCACAATCTTAGCCTCTACCTTAAAGCAATAGGATTCTCACAATCTTAGCCTCTACATCTGCACTGCTGGGAATTTCAGTTATGGCCTTAGGAGGAAAATATTTACATTTCTACATATACATATAAACCTGTTATTTATATTATTTCAAACAGGCCTATGTGATTTCTTTAAAATGATTTTGGGGTAAATTTACAAAAGTTTCAAAATCATTCATTGTCACTAAAGGCAATCTAATGGTCCATGATCTCCTTTCTGTGGATATTGGTTTTGGTTCCTGGTTTTCTCAGACATAGCAAAGTCTTTTCTCATGTAGAAATAATGCCTGGGAAAGAACTACACTGTCCATGTGAGCAATGAGGTCATAACAGCCTAGAATGGATTTGGCTGTGGTATCTGGGAGTCTTCCTGGTGCCAAATTTAACACAGCCCAGGGATTAGCTCTCCATCTATTACCATGCACACCCTCAGAATGAACTGAAGGGGGCAATATTTACCAAGAAAATTCAGCAGGGCAGTCCTTTGGAAAGGAACATGGGAACCTTATAACATTTAAGATACAAATCGTTTTTCTTTGCCAGCAGCCACTGCCATTACACAAACATTATACACATGCAAATTTAACACAGCCCAGGGATTAGCTCTCCATCTATTACCATGCACACCCTCAGAATGAACTGAAGGGGGCAATATTTACCAAGAAAATTCAGCAGGGCAGTCCTTTGGAAAGGAACATGGGAACCTTATAACATTTAAGATACAAATCGTTTTTCTTTGCCAGCAGCCACTGCCATTACACAAACATTAAACACACACACACACACATAATGCACAATGCAGAATTACTAAGGGGCAAAATTCAAATAGCACACAGTGTATTACAGATTATATTCATAGATTATAATAATAGCAAATTTGTTTTTGTCCAGAGACTTGTATACTCTACCAGGTCTGCCTCAAGTTCAGCAACCTGTTTTATTTTAAATCTAATGCAGTCTTGGAAGTCTCTTACATGATGAACTTTGGTTGTCTTCACACATCGAAACTGATTTCTCCTTTCAATTAGGTTAATGTCAATAGGTAGTATATAAATCCAGCTCTGTGGTGCCTCTCTTTCCAAGAGCTCTTTTTCTATTTCAGATTTCTTCTAGCCCTTAATAGGGAAATTCTTGCAATTAAATCTTAAACTTGTACAAAAAAATAGTCTCCAGTTTATGTCTAAATGGCATTTGATAAGGTTATTATTTGGGAATAAATATATGTGAAAAATATAAATGTGTGTATGCATTTAACTTCAGGCATGTAATATTGCACCCAATAAAACAGAATAACAAAGTAACATCTGCACTGCTGGGAATTTCAGTTATCTTGACACAACAAGGCATATTTAAGTCTATCTGCTCATTTCATAACAACCTCTCCTCTCTTTCTGCAGATAACTCAATCTTTTGCAAAAATCCCTAGAATCCAACTTCTACTACTGAACTATTCATTTCAGTCTCCAATCTGAAAGAAAACCCTTTGGAAGATTTGGGTTCGTAGTGTAGCATAAATGAGGCATTAGTTGAAATAGAGTTTAGGAAGATTAATATTTGTTGTGTTTTTCAAGGGGGATACTTAATATCTGTATATCATACACACATAAAAATCTAGATAGACAATTCTATATAATCCAATAATATAAACACAAATTATCACTACTACAAAATAAATGAGTATGATCACAGATAACTCTCCATAGCTTCACTTCCCTGCCCCTAAAATGAGAAGGCTGGACTAAATTTTCATAGAACAGACCTCACTTTCTAACCTAATATAATCACTTCAGAGACCAGGAATGAAGACTTGGTTGTCCAAAGTCAAAGAGCTAACAACAGTCAGAGTCCAGACTAGAAGCCAGGTTTGCAGAGAAGCCTGCTCCACACTTTCTCTCTAGAAATGCAGTGCATTGCTCCTCGGAAAGACGCTGCCCCATGATAAGTGCTGTCTGTCAAGCCTAACTGCTCAAGGGTTATGTCAATTACGAGGCACATACAAAGGCAGATGCTTACTGAGCCAGACTAAAAATGCCAAAATTTCCATATACACATGTAATGAAATGTCCACTATCAATCATGGAGGGACGAAGAAAATGCAAAGAAGGGTATGGATCAAAGATGCATCAGGGGAAGCAGCCTCCATGAAGGACAAGGGAAAATCATAGATGTGGTGAGGGTGGGCCAGGGGGCTGGGGACAGGAAGCTGGATCCCTGTATGTTTGCCAAAATCAAAACAAGAAGAGCTTTCTGTGGGTTGCCAGGAACTCACTTTCCTTCTAGCTCCCTCCATTTAGTACACGTTTTTGAGAAACTTTGATTTTCTTTCCCCCTTTCTTTCTCTCTTCATAGGTCTGTTCTTCATTCCCTTTCAGCCAAACATTTGTTCATTTTATTACTTCGTTTTAATTACTAGATGTTAGAAATACATTTATACTGATTTCACTTTATGTTTAAATTAGAAAATGATTTGAGAATTGGAAAAGTCCTGATTTGGGTCTGAATTGAAAAATTAAATTGTATTTCAAAAGAATTTACCTTAAAATTAAGGGCCTCCTACAACTACAAATTTAGAGGTTTGCTTGACATTCCTGAAACATTTTTTTTCAAGTATTTCTAAACTGACACAAGTGTCACAACCATATAATCATCTGCTTATCACCTAAGGGGTCTAAGTCTAAATCATGTCCTCTCTTTCCAGCATAATTATCCAATAAATAATTGGCCATGAACTTGTTCTGCCCTTGGGACACTTTAACTCAACTCAATGCTCTTATGTTTCTCTCCATGACATATTAAGAGGAATCAAGCTGGTTGCATATTAATAAAGATCAAGGCTTCCCGATTTCTTGTGATTATTTCTATGCTTTCAATCATCAGGCATGTTAATTTCAAAGACAGTGGGTGAAGTATCAATCCCAGACTCGATGAAAAACTATGGAGATGTGTTGCTTTGGGCTTAGGAACAATCCTTTTCATGATGCAAGTAAAGAAGACTGTCTCTAGGAGAACGCACATGTGTATCAAAAAGCTGATGTCCTTCTCCAAACATGATGCCACAATTTGCATTTTTATTGATTGATTGATCGACATATATTTACTGATATTTTATTGTTCATATTTTTAAATCTTTTCCCTTTTTTTAAAAATCTTTATTGTTGAAAGTATTTCATAGGTCTCCCTTTTTCCCCTATTAACCTCCTCCAGCCCAACCCTGTCCCTGCCTCCAGGCCCCCACCACCCCATTGTCTGTGTCCATTGTCTGTGTTATGCATATATGCATGCAAGTTCATTGGATGATCTCTTCCCAACCACCCACCCCCACCTTCCCTCTGAAGTTCAACAGTCTGTTCATGCTTCTATGTCTCTGGGTCTATTTTTGTTCATCTTATTTGGTTCATTAGATTCCATGTATGTGAGATCATGTGATAGTTATACCATGTGGCAATAAAAAAGAAAGAACTCCTACCATTTGCAACAGCATGGATGGACCTGGAGAATATTGTTTGCATGTGTATTTAGTCAGAGGCCTTTCCCTGCTGTGCATTAGGAGAGTTAGTTCTTTAGTTTACTGCTTCCATTGAATTTTACAGCTCTAACTCTCAGACTCCTTTTCAAAAGTAGCTTTTCTTCTCTACATAGTATCTGTTGTCAAGGCTGCTCTTTCCACTGCTCTGGTTGTCCAGCCTTCTCTGATGCTGCCATAATAGAGAAAAAAAACTAAAAGCAGATTTTTAGTTGTCCTCCTATTCATCACCATGAGTATTAAATAACTACTCCTTTCCAGAATACATATTGCTTTTGTCAGACACTCAAAAGAGATATTACTCTTGTGAGGTCGTTATTGATTTCTAAAATAATCAGAAGGAATTTCCTTGATTTAGCTTTTTGTGTCTTCTTATATAAGATTCATGAATTTATGAAGCTTTCCCACAACAGAGCATGTCAGATTACAATGACCATCTGTGAGCCTTTGGACTCAAAATGTCTACAAATAAATAGCAATCCAACAAAGCAGGCAGAAGGGCACTTTGCTCTGATTACAAAAGAGTGCTGAATAATTGCAGATTATTGTAACTACCTCGCATGTATTCTTGCGGGTATTTTCAGGCCATTCCTCCCTCACAAATAATCATTCTCAACAAAAATGATAAAGTTCATAAGTTATAAGAGTATATCTTTTTTTTCATTGAATTCTTTGTATTCTTTTGTCATGTGCCTCTTACCTGTGTGAAACATCTTTAAGGTGCACAACAACTATGAAAACCTAAGGAGAGAGGATAATCTAGAAAAAGGGACCATTGAATTCTGAATTAAGTTCATTTTGGTAGGTCTTTGGAAGAAAGAAAAAAACAGAATTTGTGTTTACTGAAATATGACCACAGTGGTGTGGCTGCTTGAAACTAAGTTTTGAATTATTAATGCTAAAAAGATTTTCTACAAATATGCCTAATAAGAAAGGGTAAAATAAAAAAATATGTATGTACTACAGCAGGTACTTGAATAACTTCATTTTGTCCAATATCATTTCATTATAACATTGATGAGATTCCATAGAAAATTAATTTTTGTTTACATCAATTAGTCTATGATTAAACTGGCTTTGTTATTAATTGTTTTGCTTAAGGTCACAGAACTATTGACAATGGTAAGTAAGGGCCCATTTACTATAGTCTTTAGTCAAAATATATAAATATATTAGTTTTATTATTGTGACTTTATCAATGTTTTTTTTTAAGTGGGAGTGTACATAAAAAAAGCACAAAGTTAAAGTAAAAAACAAAAAATAAATAAGCAGTATAAGTTAAAGTAGCTGTAATTCATTCATGTGAATTGGTATAAGAATATACAATGGTATTAATGCCATTTTCATGTTATATATACAGGTCTCCCACTTTCCCAAAGTTCATATTATGTCACTTTGCTTTTACAGAAGATCTACATTAGTGTGGTAAAGGCTTTTTAAAAAATAAAGGTGAAAACCCTCTTCAGACTTATTTTAATTAGTGAAAAAAGATACGAATGAAAGGGGCATAATTTGAGCTTTCAGAAAGTGGGGAATACTTTTGCTTTACAGCATTTTGGCTTCTGAAAGGTTCAATAGGAATGTTCTGCCTTTGGATAGTGGAGCAAACCTGTATACTGTTGAAGCAAAGGGTGGCATACACAAAGAGTGTGTGTGTGTGTGTGTGAGTGTGTGTGTGTGTGTGTGTGTATGTGTGTGTGTGTGTTTGTTTGTTTACACCGGTTACCACTAATATACAGGCCTGACAGCAGTTATCACTGACTTCTGACCTACCCAAAATGAACCAGGTAAAGCCACTAATGATACTATTACAAAGTGGCTCAATACCAGGCCCATCAGACAACTAAGACAATTTTTAACAGAATAACTCCTTCAGAAAGGCCTGGCTGAAATCCTTTTCATTTTTGTTGTCTCACTTACTAGTAGATGCATTTTAGGGCTCTTAAAAGTCATGTTTTAAAAAGAAAAAGAATGTATATGAGTTTCTCTTATTTAATTTGGCTATAAAAGACATTTGAGAAAAAACATTTGCTAAACCCTGCTCTGGACTAACTCAGAAAGAAAAAGCTAACACTCCTGTGAACCAATTAACCTGTTATTTCTCCTTCATCCATATTATCCTATTCTCTAACACACACACACCACACACACACACACACAAATGTTATCTTTTAAATTTTGTCAAATTTGATACAAAAATCTAAAACCAACACAAAACAAACCTAGAAACTGCCTAGACTTTCACACGGTCCTGGCTGATTTTCAGATTGCTGTTCTCAGCGATCCTCTGAAACACAACAGACCTGACATCTCCTTTCTATGTGTAGCCCTCAGTGCCACGCTGGGCCTGAAACAACCCATTCCCAAGGAATGTGTGGCTTCATGTTCTGGTTTTCACTCCGAGTCTTTCCATCTATGATAGTGGTTCACATATGAACAAAAAGGGCAGTAATGAGCTGCCCTTTATGGGACTAGAATCAAAGCCTGCCTAAGGATGATGACTGAACTACTTATATGAAAGCTAGCTGTGTGAGGATTATAAAGTCATATCACTAAACAATAATGAATCCTTTTCCATTTAATATAAAGCCAAGCTCTACATTAAGAGAAAACATTTTCTGGCCTCAACCATATCGACAGTAATAAACCATGTTACAACATGGCCCTCTCAATCTGCTAACATGCCATTTCACTTTTCTTGGAGGATATTCAGTCTGAATTTATATTTTATGTGACGCTGTGTCCTTCCCTGTCACTGAAACAACTGGAGCTGCCTTTGTACAAATTCCACAGTGACTTAAAACTATGCTCATAGACATCTGCTCCTTTAGTGGGAAAGTGACCACATTCACACAGAAGTAAATTTTACAAAGGTAGTTATCTGACCTGACAGCGAGTAGTCTGCCCTGAAAGGGAACATATGGACAATTTTACACAGTGAGCAAGAGTAAGACTTAATTTACATAGCAGGACTCTCAGGAAATTAGTGAGTAAGAAAACATGGCTGAGCAAAAGTTTTATTTTGATAATATCCATCATTTGTCCTTTGAATCTTACAGTCCTTATAATGGTGATAAACATATTTTGGCTTTAAGTTACCCACTAATTAAAAGACAGAACAGAAAAAAATCCCAAAAAATCCGTTCTTACTAGGTGGTTTTAAGCTAGTATATTATGCAGCAGGCTGGAAATACAAAAAACATCTTATTAAATCACAGCATAAATGACCCATGTAGAACAGTTTATTTTTTCATTAACAAGGTGAGGAGGTGTGGGGCCAAATAAATCAAAACGAACAAGGCAATAATTGTTCCTCCCATGATATCATCTTAAATGTGGAAGTAATGAAGGAAACACAATTTAAAGAAAGAATGTCTTATTGGTGAACTCATTTTTATATTTAGAAAGAAAACCTTCTTTATGCCTCTGGGAAATAGTGAGCCTATTATTTTATGTGAAAAGTAAAATTTAAAAGAATACAAAGTTAGATTCATGAAGCGGATCCAGGAAATCACTAGTAATTTACTTAAAATAATAAGAATGCGAGAAAAATTTTAACTTTCAAAAATAATTTCTTAATAACTGTGAACAGTGACAGATGGTTACTAGACTTATCATGGTGTTCATATCATAAGGTATATATCAATGTAGAACCACAATATTGTACACCTGAAACTAATATCGTATGTCAGCTATAATTTAATAAAAAGTCTGGCTAAAAAACAAAGATTGCTTCTGATATGTACCCCAATGCTTGCAGGATTAACATTCAGAAAGCAATGTTGTCACAATATCTTTTAGATTTATAATGGTATAGATTTCACAGGAATCTAATGACCATTATTATAGTATTATAGAGGACTGTGCATGAATTTGTGCACAGGTGGGGTCCCTCGGCCTGGCCGGCAATTGGGGCCGATTGGGGCCATCTCGCCCAGTCAGGGGGAGGGACTGTGGGAGGCTGGCTGGCGGGGGGAGGGTGGCTGTGGGAGCACACTGACCACCAGGGGGCAGTTTCTGCATTGAGCATCTGCCCCCGGTGGTCAATGCGCATCATAGTGACTGGTCAACCAGTCGACCGGTCATTTGGTCAACCGGTCATGGTGGTCACTTAGGCTTTTATATATATACTAGAGCCCCGGTGCACAAAATTCATGCACAGGAGGGGGGTTCCTCAGCCTGGCCACCCTCTGCCTGCCTCTCGCAATCTGGGACTGCTGACTCCTAACCGCTCGCCTGCCTGCCTGCCTGATTGGCCCTAACCCCTCTGCCTGCCTTCCTGATCACCCCTAACCACCTCTGCCTGCCTGATCGCCCCTAACTGCTCCCCTGCTGGCCTTCTAGCCCCTAACTGCCTCTGCCTCACCCTGCACCTGGGACCCAGGTTTCCCTCCTTCTGGCCAGCCGCAGGCACCCAGGACCCATGCTGGCTTTGCCTGGGCTGGCTGCAGCCACAAGGGACTGTGGGCGGGCGGCTTCACCCGGGCTATAGCCGCAGGCCCGGGCACCTGGGACCACAGGGTGGGTGGCTTGTCCCTCTCCCAGGCCACAGGTACAGGCACAGCCACTGGCACCTGGGACCACAGGGCGAGTGGCTTGTCCCTCTCCTGGGCCGCAGCCTGTCTGGTCCCCATTCCTCTCTCCCCGGTGTTGAGTGTCTGAGCAGTTAAGGTGTGACGGCGTGAGGGCGTGATGATGTGAGGACATGATAACCATTTGCATATTAGCTCTTTATTATGTAGGACAGATTCTTTAGAATACACATTCCTAAAAATTGACAACATGTTTATAGGCACTGAGATTCCCAGGATTCAAATATCTCTTCCTTAAGTTTGAAGAGGTGATACATTGATTCTTGTAATACTATAAAGCAAGTAGATATGAGTCATCACGTGGCCCTCCAAATATTTTTTTCCTAAATCTCATTCTAAATAATGAGGACTTAGAAGAAGCTATTGTTTTCTTATATTAAGCAAAATGATCAGTGTCAAAACTGTATAACAAACAGCAACCAATTTTGCCTCTCTTACAATTTGTATTAAGGCCACTTAATGAATAACATATTCTTATTTAAGATTTGTCTTATTAGGATTTTTTTCTCTCCTAGATAAGAGTATATGTATAAGTAGTGAAAAAACTGAGCAGCCATATGGGAATGTGATGTAGCAAATGGGAAGGGGTGTGAACTTTTAAGGAATTTAGATTCAGGGTTAAGAACATATCAGCTAGAATGAAATCCAAGAAAATGTCCTAGTTATAGCAAAACCCTTGGTTGACACTTACAGACTGTATGACACCTTCTAAAGAAATCTTGAAAATGTCTCCAGATACTGTCAAGTCCTAGTTAGAAATAAAAAAGGGTTGTGCTGTTATGTCTTTAATGAAAACGTAGACAAAAGTTAGGTACCGCTACATGGTGTCAAAGAAGAGGATTTTACTCTTAAATCATGTCTCAGGCCACCATTTTGATGAGCTACAGGCAGAAGGTAAAATACTCTTCAGAAGTGAGAAGATTGGGAATTCAGGGGGCTTGTTGACTATGTATACAAAGCTGATCATTTAACTTTCTTAGTTAAAATTCTTTATCAACATTCCCATTCTTTTAGGATAAAGTTAAAAATTATTCACCTAGGTAACCTTATAGGACTTTCTTTATACCCTAGCTTCTAACTCACAGAATCTTTCAATCTGTCCATCTGTTATATCCAACCCATTGCAAACAACACACACACATATACGCACACACAGGGGAGGCAGCCACCTAAACTATACTACTATAGTCTCCACAATGTGACATACTTTTGTGTATGTTTGCTTTGTCACAAAAGATAACTCCTTTTCCTTGCTAACTCCTCGTCCTTCTAGCCTCCTCTCAGTTTACACCTGTTTCAGGGAGTCTTTCCCAAACTATTTCCCCAAGTTTAACCTGCGTTCAGTAGGCATGCTTCTGTAGGGCTTCAATAGCTTCTTGACTTTAACTTGATTATTAAGCTCAGCAAACACTACTATAAATGTCCATCTACTAATTTGAATGCACTTTAAAAGTCTAGAGAAGAGATTATGTCCTAATAAATCAAACTTTGTCTTTATAGCCTCTGTGTCTAGCATAGAAAATGGCATGTGCTCAATGAACATATATGCTGTAGAACTGCACTAAAATTTCAGTGGAAATGTTAAAACATGCATAGATAAAAATGGAAATTGAGATAGGATTTGATATCATAGAACAATAGTAGAGAAAATACTTAGACATTACAAAGAAGTTAATGAAAAAATGGGTAAATGTTTAATATACCAACACACAATATGTAGGAATTAAGAGAATTTAAGCTGTTGACATTTTTTTGTACAGTAATGGAAACTATCAATAAAATAAAAAAGCAACCTACCAAGTGGAATAAGGTATTCTCCACTGATACATCCGATAAAGGGTTAATACCCAAAATTTATAAAGAACTCATACAGCTTAACACTAAGAAAACACAAATAATCCAATTAAAAAATGGTCAGAGGATCTGAATAGACACTTCTCTAAAGAAGAAATACAAATGGCCAATAGACAAGAAAAGATACTCAATGTCACTAATCATCAGAGAAATGCAAAACAAAACCACAATGAGATATCGCTTTACAATAGTCAGAAGAGCTATCATCAATAAATCAACAAGCGTTGGCCAGAATGTAGAGAAAAAGGGACCCTCATGCACTGTTGGTGGGAATGCACATTGGTGCAGCCACTATGGAAAAGATTATGGGGGTTCCTAAAAAAATTAAAAATTCAACTACCTTATGACCCAGTGATTCCACTTCTGGGTATATATCCGAAGCAATCCAAAACACTAATTCAAAAGAATATATGCACCTCTATGATCACTGCAGCATTATTTATAATAGCCAAGATATGGATGCAACCTGTGTCCATCAGTAAATGAGAGGATAATAAAACTATGGTACATATGTACAATGGAATATTACCCAGCCATAGGAAAGAATGAAATCTTACCATTTGCAACATCATGGATGGAACTAGAGGGCATTACGCTTAGTGAAATAAGACAGAGAAAGTCAAACATCATATGATTTTGCTCATATGTGGATTCTAGAGAACAAAATAAATGAACAAACAAACTCATAGATGCAGAGAACAGACTGATGGTTGCCAGAGGGGAGGGGTTTGGAGGGCTGCGTAAAAAAGGTGAAGGGATAGAGAAGTCCAAATAGGTATTTACAAAATAGTACTGGGGATATAAAGTTCAGCATGGGGAATATAGTCAATAATATTGTAATAAACATATATATGGTGCCAGGCGGGTACTAGAAATATCAGGAGGAAAGGAAGACTTTGTAAAGTATATTATTGCCTAACCACTATGCCAGTGGTCGGCAAACTCATTAGTCAACAGAGCCAAATATCAACAGTACTTCTTCGAAATAGACTCGCCCAGGCCAAAAACTGACTTCTGCGCATGGGCCACGAAGTTTCAATCTCACTGTTCTTGCGCACCCGCACGTGGTATTTTGTGAAAGAGCCACACTCAAGGGGCCAAAGAGCCGCAGTTTGCCGACCATGGCACTATGCTGTACATCTGAAACTAATATAAAATAATATATAATACAAAATGTAATTGAAAAATAAAAAATAATATCTAGAAGCAATAAGAGACTAATCAAAGAAATCTTGAATTCTTAATGTTTTAAATTGCAGTGTATTAAATAAATATCAGTGGTCCTCTTTTTAAATTTCCCTATGCATTTATAACCAACAGTAAGAGATTTTTAAATGTTTTCAAT